>NW_027052745.1:0-278000 GCF_011386835.1 Chrysemys picta bellii | reverse complement strand
TTAACTTGTTCTTTTTTTATTTTATCTGCTAAACCTACCCCCTTCCCATTAGCATTCAGTATGTTAGGCATTCCTTCAGACTTCTCGGTGAAGACCGAAAGAAAGAAGTCATTAAGCATCTCCGCCATTTCCAAGTTTCCTGTTACTGTTTCTCCCTCTTCACTAAGCAGTGGGCCTACCCTGTCTTTGGTCTTCCTCTTGCTTCTAATGTATTGATAAAGTCTTCTTGTTTCCCTTTATTCCCGTAGCTAGTTTGAGCTCATTTTGTGCCTTTGCCTTTCTAATCTTGCCCCTGCATTCCTGTGTTGTTTGCCTATATTCATCCTTTGTAATCTGTCCCAGTTTCCATTTTTTATATGACTCCTTTTTATTTTTTAGATCATGCAAGATCTCATGGTTAAGCCAAGGTGGTCTTTTGCCACATTTTCTATCTTTCCTAACCAGCGGAATAGCTTGCTTTTGGGCCCTTAATAGTGTCCCTTTGAAAAACTGCCAACTCTCCTCAGTTGTTTTTCCCCTCAGTCTTGATTCCCATGGGACCTTACCTATCAGCTCTCTGAGCTTACCAAAATCTGCCTTCCTGAAATCCATTGTCTCTATTTTGCTGTTCTCCCTTCTACCCTTCCTTAGAATTGCAAACTCTATGATTTCATGATCACTTTCACCCAGGCTGCCTTCTACTTTCAAATTCTCAACGAGTTCCTCCCTATTTGTTAAAATCAAGTCTAGAACAGCTTCCCCCCAGTAGCTTTTTCAACCTTCTGAAATAAAAAGTTGTCTCCAATGCAGTCCAGGAATTTGTTGGATAGTCTGTGCCCGCTGTGTTATTTTCCCAACATATAGCCGGATAGTTGAAGTCCCCCATCACCACCAAATCTTGGGCTTTGGATGATTTTGTTAGTTGCTTAAAAAAAGCCTCATCCACCTCTTCCACAAAGCTCTTTTGCAGGACCTCAGCATATTGGTCAAAGGTGTTAGGGAGGTGGTAACCTCAGAGAGAGATGCTGCCATCAGCGAGGCAGGACAGGGGCGCATGGCCAGGGAAACCTCAGAGACCCCTGTGGCTTTGCTTCAGCAAGTCTCCTTCTTGAGGTTTCTCTTGAGGACTGAGAGAGTATTAGGATTCACGTATTTGAGTGAGAGCAGGAATCTCTTTCGAGTTGTCTCCTTTCCTTTTACTGATTTTACTAGAAAACAGACATCCCTGTTTAGAAAGTAAGAGCCTCCAAGAGGTTTTGGAACCTGCTCAGTCTGATCCATCTGGTGCCAGCTGAATTCTAGGCATGGAAAACACTAGTTCAAGGTGGCAGAATTTTAATCCCTCCCTGTAATTTTGTCTGGTAGAATCACTGGGGACATTAGGGTTTGTCCTTTTCGTTTTACCTTTTCCTCCATCCCTCCTTCCTTTCTCTTTATCTCTTACTTCTTTTGTCCTTTCTCTTGTTCCCCTCCCACCACCAGGAGTGGTGTGTGTGTGTGTGTGTGTGTGTGTGTGTGTGTGTGTGTGTGTGTGTGTGTGTTGCTGGGGGTGCTCTTCACCTCCCCTTGTTGGGAGTTGATCCAAAACTGTATGGTTGAAATAGTGTTTGGACTCCACTGACACTAGATGCTGCCATCCTGTGGCTTAGCATTAGTGTCTGGGATGACTTGGGTCAAGATCTCAACTTCCCCGCAACCCACTTCACTGCTGCCAGAATCCCTCCTGCCCCCCCTGCTAGAGCCGCCTCCCTTATCTTCATCTCTTTTTCTTTCAGCTCCATCTCTCTTTCATGGGCCTCCTTTTTGGCTTTTTCTTCTCTTTCTTTTAGCTCCATCTCTCTCTTGTGGGCCCCCTCTTTGGCTTTCTCCTCTCTGTCTCTCAGCTCTATCTCTCTCTTGTGGGCCTTCTCTTTGGCTTTTTCTTCTTTGGTAGTCATTTTCCTGTTTTCTTGTGCTGGGTCTGCAGTTGACTGAAACTGGGAAGATCTCAGCTCTGGCTGCTGCTGAGTTAACAGACTTTCTAACTAGCTACTCCCGAGGATGTAAAAAGAAAA
The DNA here is from genome assembly GCF_011386835.1 of Chrysemys picta bellii. NCBI lineage: Eukaryota > Metazoa > Chordata > Testudines > Emydidae > Chrysemys > Chrysemys picta. The sequence continues at coordinate 275,967 of NW_027052745.1, read as the reverse complement.
AAAAACACAATTCAGCTTGTAAATACCCTTTAGCTTTGTTTGCTCATTTGAACACTTCTCTTAACAAAGGACCTGTTAAAAAAACTTAACACCTCTGCCTTCAGGCAAGGAGAGATAAGATATGCATCTATCTACTTCCAGCTCCGCTTTCCAAGCAGCTAGAAGGAAAAAAAAATCTCACTGGCTTTTGGGTTTAAAATGATCCCACCGCTATCCACCATGTCAGGGCTGGATCCCCACTTTGAACTTTAGGGTACAAATGTAGGGGCCTGCATGAAAAACTTCTAAGCTTAACTACCAGCTTAGCTCTGGTTCGGCTGCCACCATTTCAATAGATTCCCTCCCTGGGAAGCCTTGAAAAACCTTCACCAAATCCCTGGTGAAAACAAATCCAAACCCCTTGGATCTTAAAACAAGGGGAAATTAACCATTCCCCTCCTTCCTCTCACCAACTCCTGGTGAATCAGTTCCAACCCCCCTGGGATCTACAACAGGGAGAAATTAACCATCCCCCCTCCTTCCTCCCACCAACTCCTGGTAAATCAAGATCCAAAACCCTTGGATCTTAAAACAAGGAAAAATCAATCAGGTTCTTAAAAAGAAGGTTTTTAATTAAAGAAAAAGGTAAAAATCATCTCTGTAAAATCAGTATGGAAATTAACCTTACAGGGTAATGAAACTTAAAGAGCTCAGAGGACTCCCCTCTAGTCTCAGGTTCAAAGTACAGCAAACAAAGATAAACACTCTGGTAAAAGGTACATTTACAAGTTGAGAAAAACAAAGGAAAACTAACACGCCTTGCCTGGCTATTTACTTACAAGTTTGAAATAGGAGAGACTTGTTTTAGAAAGATGTGGAGAACCTGGATTGATGTCTGGTCCCTCTTAGTCCCGGGAGCGAACACACTCCCAAACAAAGAACACAAACAACAGCCTTCCCCCCCCCAAGATTTGAAAGTATCTTGTCCCCTTATTGGTCCTTTAGGTCAGATGCCAGCCAGGTTACCTGAGCTTCTTAACCCTTTACAGGGAAAAGGATTTTGGAGTCTCTGGCCAGGAGGGATTTTTATAGTACTGTACACAGGACAGCTATTACCCTTCCCTTTATAGTTATGACACGCCCCCCCAAATCACAGATAGTGTTGGATGTTCGGTTCCACACTGGCTGTGATTTCTTCCTGGAGTTCTAGGAGAAAACAGAGTTAATAAGACACATGTACCTTTAGACATACTACTGATTATATAAAAACTAACAATATGTTTCATTCCAAGAACAATTGTTAACCAGTTAACTCTGGGAAACTTTCCCGGGAGAGTGCATCAGCCACTTTATTAGAAGCTCCCGAAATGTGTTGTATTTCAAAATCAAAATCTTGGAGAGCTAAACTCCACCGAAGAAGTTTTTTGTTATTTCCCTTGGCGGTATGAAGCCACTGTAGCGCAGCATGGTCTGTTTGTAGTTGGAAACGCCGTCCCCAAACATATGGGCGTAGCTTTTCCAGCGCGTACACAATGGTGTAGCATTCCTTTTCGCTGATTGACCAATGGCTTTCCCTCTCAGACAGTTTCTTACTGAGAAACACGACAGGATGGAATTCTTGATCCGGTCCTTCCTGCATTAAAACTGCTCCCACGCCTCGCTCGGACGCATTTGTGGTTACTAGGAACGGTTTGTTAAAGTTTGGGGCCCTTAGTACAGGGTCAGACATGAGTGTTGCCTTAAGCTGGTTAAAGGCCTTTTGACACTCATCAGTCCACTGAACTGCATTTGGCTGTTTCTTTCTGGTTAGGTCTGTCAGCGGGGCGGCGATTTGGCTGTAGTGGGGTACAAATTGCCTATAATATCCAGCCAAGCCTAAGAAGGATTGGTCCTGTTTTTTAGACTTTGGAACCGGCCACTTTTGGATAGCATCCACTTTGGCCTGTAGGGGATTTATAGTTTTTTGACCCACCTGGTGCCCCAGGTAAGTCACTCTGTTTTGGCCTATTTGACACTTTTTAGCCTTAACAGTTAGTCCTGCCTGCTGGATGCGCTCGAAAACTTTTTCCAGGTGCTCCATGTGCTCTGCCCATAAATCAGAAAAAATGGCCACATCATCGAGGTAGGCAACTGCAGATTCTCCCAATCCCGCTAGGAGACCATCTACAAGTCTTTGGAAGGTGGCGGGTGCATTTCGCAACCCGAAAGGGAGTACATTGAATTCATACACCCCTGCCTGGGTGACGAAGGCTGACCTTTCCTTAGCGGGTTCATCTAGTGGTACTTGCCAGTACCCCTTGGTTAAGTCTATAGTAGAGATGAATTGGGCATGTCCCAATTTCTCCAATAGCTCATCTGTGCGTGGCATTGGATAGTTGTCAGGACGAGTTACAGCATTTAGCTTACGGTAGTCCACGCAAAAGCGTATTTCCCCATCTGGTTTGGGAACTAGAACCAGTGGAGATGCCCATGCACTCTTAGAGGGGCAGATTATACCCATCTGTAGCATGTCCTGGATCTCCCTTTGTATAGCAGTTTTGGCATGAGGTGACTCCCGGTAGGGTGGGGTTCTAATAGGGTGAGCATTACCTGTGTCAATGGAGTGGTATGCCCGTTCGGTCCATCCTGGAGTGGCTGAGAAAATTGGTGCAAAGCTTGTGCACAGCTCCTTGATCTGCTGTCGCTGCAGACGTCCAAGGGTCGTGGAGAGGTTCACCTCTTCCACGCCACCATCCTTTTTTCCTTCATAGTAGACACCTTCAGGCCACTCCGCATCATCTGTTTCCTGGGCTGTAAACTGGCAAACGTTTAATTCTCTGGAATAAAAGGGCTTAAGAGAATTAACATGGTATACCTTAGGCTTTATGTTGGAGGTGGGGGAGGCTATGAGATAGTTAACAGCTCCTAGGCGCTCCTGGACCGTGAATGGTCCTTCCCACGACGCTTCCATTTTATGGGCCTGGAGCGCCTTTAAGACCATGACTTGGTCTCCTACCTTGAAGGACCGTTCTCTGGAATGTTTATCATACCAGGCCTTTTGCTCTTCCTGAGCATCCTTTAGGTTTTCTTTAGCAAGGGCCAAAGAATGTCGGAGTGTGTTTTGTAGGTTGCTTACAAAGTCTAGAATGTTAGTTCCTGGAGAAGGCGTAAACCCCTCCCATTGCTGCTTCACCAACTGTAATGGCCCCTTAACCTCACGGCCATACACAAGTTCAAATGGTGAAAACCCTAAACTGGGATGTGGTACAGCCCTGTAGGCAAAAAGCAACTGCTGCAACACTAGGTCCCAATCATTGGAGTGTTCATTTACAAATTTACGTATCATGGCCCCCAAAGTTCCATTAAACCTCTCCACCAGGCCATTGGTTTCATGGTGGTAAGGGGTGGCAACCAAGTGATTCACCCCATGAGCTTCCCACAGGTTTTCCATGGTTCCTGCCAGGAAGTTAGTTCCCGAATCTGTAAGGATGTCGGAGGGCCAACCTACCCTGGCAAAAATGTCTGTTAATGCCTGGCACACACTTTTAGCCCTGGTGTTGCTTAAGGGTACTGCTTCCGGCCATCGGGTAGCAAAATCCATGAAAGTCAGTACATACTGCTTTCCTCTGGGTGTCTTCTTTGGGAAAGGACCCAGAATATCCACAGCTACGCGCTGAAATGGGACCTCAATTATGGGTAGTGGCTGGAGAGGGGCTTTAACCTGGTCTTGGGGCTTTCCCACTCGTTGGCACACCTCACAAGACCGGACATATTTAGCAACGTCCTTGCCCATTCCCTCCCAGTGGAAGGACTTCCCCAACCGGTCTTTGGTTCTGTTCACCCCAGAATGGCCACTGGGATGATCATGGGCTAAGCTCAAGAGCTTTACCCGATACTTAGTGGGAACTACCAACTGTCTTTGAGGATGCCAGTCTCCCTGGTGCCCACCAGAAATAGTCTCCTTGTATAAAAGTCCTTGTTCTACAACAAACCGGGATCGGTTAGAAGAGCTGAGAGGCGGTGGGGTGCTCCGCGCCGCCGCCCAAGCTTTCTGAAGGCTGTCATCTGCTTCCTGCTCGGCCTGGAACTGTTCCCTTGATGCTGGAGACATCAGTTCCTCCTTGGACTGTGGACTGGGGCTTGGCCCCTCTGGAAGCGATGCAGGTGCTGGGGCTGTTTCCATTGACTGTGAACCGCTGTTTGCTGGTGCACTATGTGGTATTTCAGGCTCTGGCTGAGCCTCTTGGGTAGGGTTATTTGCTGCTTCTGCCAGTTCAGGCTCGCTGGTGCCCTCTGGCGTTGGAGTTCTAGACGGGTTTGCAAGCGCTGGACTCAGGGCTGGCAATGGTTCTGGTGCTGGTTGCGTTGCCAGTTCCGGTTCTGGGACTGGCTTTGGCTGGGTCTCTGGGATTGGATCCACTACGGCTGTTGCAGTCGTTGGCAGGGGATCCAGTTCCACCACCTTTGTCTGGGTCTCCGGTAACACAGACGGGGCCCTGGTGGACGGCTCAGGAACAGGGATGGGGGTGAAAGCTTGCTTAGCCTGGCTGCGGGTGACTATTCCCACCCTCTTGGCTACCTTCACATGGTTGGCCAAATCTTCCCCCAGCAGCATGGGAATGGGATAATTGTCATAGACTGCAAAAGTCCACATTCCTGACCAGCCCTTATACTGGACATGCAACGTGGCGGTAGGCAAGGTTACAGACTGTGACACGAAGGGTTGAATTGTCACTGTAGCCTCTGGGTTGATGAGTTTGGGGTCCACTAGGGATTGGTGGATAGTTGACACTTGAGCCCCAGTGTCCCTCCAAGCGGTAACCTTCTTTCCGCCCACTCTCAAGGTTTCCCTTCGCTCCGAGGGTATGAGAGAGGCATCTGGGTTTGGGGATCTTTGGTGTGATTGGGGTGTAATGAACTGTAATCGGTTGGGGTTCTTGGGGCAGTGAGCCTTTATATGTCCCAGTTCATTACATTTAAAACATCGCCCTGCTAAGGTATCACCGGGACGATGTTGGTTGGGGGAGACTGGTGTGGTGGGGTGAGAAGGCGTCTGGGGTTTCCCTTGGGATGTGGGTGGGGCCTTGGGTTGTCCCCGGTGGTAAGGTTTTGTTTCAGCTTGCCCCTTCTGATATTCGCTCCAACTGCTACTAGTTTTTTTCTTTTCTGCCACCTCCACCCATTGGGCTCCAATCTCCCCCGCCTCAGTTACAGTTTTGGGCTTCCTATCTAGGATGTACCTTTCTATTTCCTCAGGAACACCCTCTAAAAACTGCTCCATTTTTACTAGGGAAAGTAGATCTTCTAGAGATTGAACATTTGCTCCTGATACCCAGGCATCACAATTTTTGTCAATGTGGTAGGCATGACGGGTAAATGACACATCGGGTTTCCACTTTAGGGCTCTGAACCGCCAACGGGCATGCTCGGGTGTTAGCCCCATTCTGAGTCTGGCCTTGTTTTTAAAAAGTTCATAACTTTTCATGTGTTCCTTAGGCATTTCAGCCACCACCTCTGCTAAGGGTCCACTGAGCTGCGGCCTCAGCTCTACCATGTACTGGTCTGGAGTGATGCTGTATCCAAGGCAGGCCCTTTCAAATTTTTCTAAGAAGGCCTCAGTATCATCGCCTGCCTTGTAGATGGGGAATTTTCTGGGATGGGAAGTGGTACCTGGAGGGGGGTTGTTAGCATTGGCTGGTGCATCCTGCTTAGCCTTTGCTACTTCCAGTTCATGCTTCCTTTCTTTTTCTCTCTCCTCCATCTCTTTTTCTTTCATCTCCATCTCTTTTTCTTTTATCTTCATCTCTTTTTCTTTCAGCTCCATCTCTCTTTCATGGGCCTCCTTTTTGGCTTTTTCTTCTCTTTCTTTTAGCTCCATCTCTCTCTTGTGGGCCCCCTCTTTGGCTTTCTCCTCTCTGTCTCTCAGCTCTATCTCTCTCTTGTGGGCCTTCTCTTTGGCTTTTTCTTCTTTGGTAGTCATTTTCCTGTTTTCTTGTGCTGGGTCTGCAGTTGACTGAAACTGGGAAGATCTCAGCTCTGGCTGCTGCTGAGTTAACAGACTTTCTAACTAGCTACTCCCGAGGATGTAAAAAGAAAAAAAAACACAATTCAGCTTGTAAATACCCTTTAGCTTTGTTTGCTCATTTGAACACTTCTCTTAACAAAGGACCTGTTAAAAAAACTTAACACCTCTGCCTTCAGGCAAGGAGAGATAAGATATGCATCTATCTACTTCCAGCTCCGCTTTCCAAGCAGCTAGAAGGAAAAAAAAATCTCACTGGCTTTTGGGTTTAAAATGATCCCACCGCTATCCACCATGTCAGGGCTGGATCCCCACTTTGAACTTTAGGGTACAAATGTAGGGGCCTGCATGAAAAACTTCTAAGCTTAACTACCAGCTTAGCTCTGGTTCGGCTGCCACCATTTCAATAGATTCCCTCCCTGGGAAGCCTTGAAAAACCTTCACCAAATCCCTGGTGAAAACAAATCCAAACCCCTTGGATCTTAAAACAAGGGGAAATTAACCATTCCCCTCCTTCCTCTCACCAACTCCTGGTGAATCAGTTCCAACCCCCCTGGGATCTACAACAGGGAGAAATTAACCATCCCCCCTCCTTCCTCCCACCAACTCCTGGTAAATCAAGATCCAAAACCCTTGGATCTTAAAACAAGGAAAAATCAATCAGGTTCTTAAAAAGAAGGTTTTTAATTAAAGAAAAAGGTAAAAATCATCTCTATAAAATCAGTATGGAAATTAACCTTACAGGGTAATCAAACTTAAAGAGCTCAGAGGACTCCCCTCTAGTCTCAGGTTCAAAGTACAGCAAACAAAGATAAACACTCTGGTAAAAGGTACATTTACAAGTTGAGAAAAACAAAGGAAAACTAACACGCCTTGCCTGGCTATTTACTTACAAGTTTGAAATAGGAGAGACTTGTTTTAGAAAGATGTGGAGAACCTGGATTGATGTCTGGTCCCTCTCAGTCCCGGGAGCGAACACACTCCCAAACAAAGAACACAAACAACAGCCTTCCCCCCCCCCCCCAAGATTTGAAAGTATCTTGTCCCCTTATTGGTCCTTTAGGTCAGATGCCAGCCAGGTTACCTGAGCTTCTTAACCCTTTACAGGGAAAAGGATTTTGGAGTCTCTGGCCAGGAGGGATTTTTATAGTACTGTACACAGGACAGCTATTACCCTTCCCTTTATAGTTATGACAGCGGTGGACCTAATATACCTGGATTTCAGTAAAGCATTTGATACTGTACCCCATGAGGAATTATTGGTTAAACTGGAAAACATGGGGATCGATATGAAAATCCAGAGGTGGATAAAGAATTGGTTAATGGGGAGAATGCAGCGGGTCGTATTAAAGGGTGAACTGTCGGGTTGGAGGGAGGTTACTAGTGGAGTGCCTCAAGGTTCGGTTTTGGGACCCATTTGATTTAATCTATTTATAACTGACCTCGGAACCGATTGCAAGAGTGGGCTGATAAAGTTTGCGGATGATACGAAGGTGGGAGGAGTTGCAAATTCGGAGGAGGATAGGGATATTCTGCAGGGAGACTTGAATGAGCTTGTGAATTGGAGTGTCAGAAATAAGATGAAATTTAATAGTGAAAAGTGTAAGGTGATGCACTTGGGGATGACTAATAACAATTTTAGTTACAAGATGGGGACGCATTGGTTAGAAGTAACGGAAGAGGAGAAGGACCTAGGGGTCCTTGTAGACCGCAGGATGACTATGAGTCGACAATGTGACGTGGCTGTGAAAAAAGCCAATGCGGTCTTGGGATGTATTAGGCGAGGTATATCTAGTAGGGATAAGGAGGTCCTGCTTCCGTTGTATACGGCGCTGGTGAGACCTCATTTGGAGTACTGTGTGTAGTTCTGGTCTCCCATGTTTAAAAAAGATGAACTCAAATTGGAACGGGTGCAGAGAAGGGCGACTAGGATGATCAGAGGAATGGAAAACCTGTCGTATGAAAAGAGATTAGAGGAGCTCGGGTTGTTTAGTCTGACAAAACGAAGGCTGAGGGGGGATATGATTGCTATCTTTAAATATATCAGAGGGATAAATACAAGGGAGGGAGAGGAATTATTTCAGCTGAGTACTAATGTGGACACGAGAACCAATGGATATAAACTGGCCGTGGGGAAGTTCAGGCTTGAAATCAGACGAAGGTTTCTGACCGTCAGAGGGGTGAAATATTGGAACGGCCTTCCGAGGGAAACGGTGGGGGCAACGGACCTGTCTGGTTTTAAGATTAAGTTGGATAAGTTTATGGAGGGAATGGTTTAATGGTAAAACATAGTAGCCGAGGAAAACCAAGCAATGGTACGTAAATAGCATAATGGCAAACAAGGGTCAGGCTAGAGACTCTTGCCTACATGCTCGGGGTATTACTGATCGCCATATTTGGGGTCGGGAAGGAATTTTCCTCCAGGGTAGATTGGCTGAGCCTCTGGAGGTTTTTCGCCTTCCTCCGCAGCATGGGGCAGGGATCACTAGCAGGAGGGTCCCTGCCGATTGAAGTCACTAAAACACAGGATTGGGGACTTCAACGGCACAGTCCAGGGAAGGGTCTTGTGGCCTGCAGCATGCAGGGGGTCAGACCAGATGATCATAATGGTCCCTTCTGACCTTAAAGTCTATGAGTCTATGAGACCAAATACCATCCCTGATAGACATTTATCTAACCTACTCTTAAATATCTCAAGAGATGGAGATTCCACAACCTCCCTCGGCAATTTATTCCAGTGTTTAACCACCCTGAGAGTTAGGAACTTTTTCCTAATGTCCAACCTAGACCTCCCTTGCTGCACTTTAAACCCATTGCTTCTGGTTCTATCCTTAGAGGCTAAGGTGAACAAGTTTTCTCCCTCCTCCTTATGACACCCTTTTAAATACCTGAAAACTGCTATCATGTCTCCTCTCAGTCTTCTCTTTTCCAAACTAAACAAAGCCAATTCTTTCAGCCTTCCTTCAGAGGTCATGTTCTCAAGACCTTTAATCATTCTTGTTGCTCTTCTCTGGACCCTTTCCAATTTCTCCACATCTTTTTTAAAATGCGGTGCCCAGAACTGGACACAATACTCCAGCTGAGGCCTAACCAGAGCAGAGTAGAGCGGAAGAATGACTTCTCGTGTCTTGCTCACAACACACCTGTTAATACATCCCAGAATCAGGTTTGCTTTTTTTGCAACAGCATCACACTGTTGACTCATATTTAGCTTGTGGTCCACTATAACCCCTAGATCCCTTTCTGCCGTACTCCTTCCTAGACAGTCTCTTCCCATTCTGTATGTGTGAAACTGATTGTTCCTTCCTAAGTGGAGCACTTTGCATTTGTCTTTGTTAAACTTCATCCTGTTTAACTCAGACCATTTCTCCAATTTGTCCAGATCATTTTGAATTATGACCCTGTCCTCCAAAGCAGTTGCAATCCCTCCCAGTTTGGTATCATCCGCAAACTTAATAAGCGTACTTTCTATGCCAATATCTAAGTCGTTGATGAAGATATTGAACAGCGCCGGTCCCAAAACAGACCCCTGCGATACCCCACTCGTTATGGCTTTCCAGCAGGATTGGGAACTCTTAATAACAACTCTCTGAGTACGGTTATCCAGCCAGTTATGCACCCACCTTATAGTAGCCCCATCTAAATTGTATTTGCCTAGTTTATCAATAAGAATATCATGCGAGGACCGTATCAAATGCCTTACTAAAGTCTAGGTATACCACATCCACAGCCTCACCCTTATCCACAAGGCTCGTTATCCTATCAAAGAAAGCTATCAGATTGGTTTGACATGATTTGTTCTTCACAAATCCATGCTGGCTGTTCCCTATCACCTTACCACCTTCCAAGTGTTTGCAGATGATTTCCTTAATTACTTGCTCCATTATCTTCCCTGGCACAGAAGTTAAACTCACTGGGGTCTGTAGTTTCCTGGGTTGTTTTTATTTCCCTTTTTATAGATGGGCACTATATTTGCCCTTTTCCAGTCTTCTGGAATCTCTCCCGTCTCCCATGATTTTCCCAAGATAATAGCTAGAGGCTCAGATACCTCCTCTATTAGCTCCTTGAGTATTCTAGGATGCATTTCATCAGGCCCGGGTGACTTGCAGGCATCTAACTTTTCTAAGTGATTTTTAACTTGTTCTTTTTTTATTTTATCTGCTAAACCTACCCCCTTCCCATTAGCATTCACTATGTTAGGCATTCCTTCAGACTTCTCGGTGAAGACCGAAAGAAAGAAGTCATTAAGCATCTCCGCCATTTCCAAGTTTCCTGTTACTGTTTCTCCCTCTTCACTAAGCAGTGGGCCTACCCTGTCTTTGGTCTTCCTCTTGCTTCTAATGTATTGATAAAAAGTCTTCTTGTTTCCCTTTATTCCCGTAGCTAGTTTGAGCTCATTTTGTGCCTTTGCCTTTCTAATCTTGCCCCTGCATTCCTGTGTTGTTTGCCTATATTCATCCTTTGTAATCTGTCCCAGTTTCCATTTTTTATATGACTCCTTTTTATTTTTTAGATCATGCAAGATCTCATGGTTAAGCCAAGGTGGTCTTTTGCCACATTTTCTATCTTTCCTAACCAGCGGAATAGCTTGCTTTTGGGCCCTTAATAGTGTCCCTTTGAAAAACTGCCAACTCTCCTCAGTTGTTTTTCCCCTCAGTCTTGATTCCCATGGGAACCTTACCTATCAGCTCTCTGAGCTTACCAAAATCTGCCTCCTGAAATCCATTGTCTCTATTTTGCTGTTCTCCCTTCTACCCTTCCTTAGAATTGCAAACTCTATGATTTCATGATCACTTCACCCAGGCTGCCTTCTACTTTCAAATTCTCAACGAGTTCCTCCCTATTTGTTAAAATCAAGTCTAGAACAGCTTCCCCCCCAGTAGCTTTTTCAACCTTCTGAAATAAAAAGTTGTCTCCAATGCAGTCCAGGAATTTGTTGGATAGTCTGTGCCCGCTGTGTTATTTTCCCAACATATAGCCGGATAGTTGAAGTCCCCCATCACCACCAAATCTTGGGCTTTGGATGATTTTGTTAGTTGCTTAAAAAAAGCCTCATCCACCTCTTCCACCTGGTTAGGTGGCCTGTAGTAGACTCCTAGCATGACATCTCCCTTGTTTTTTACCCCTTTTAGCCTAACCCAGAGACTCTCAACGTCTCCTATGTCCATCTCTACCTCAGTCCAAGTGTGTACATTTTTAATATACAAGGCAACACCTCCTCCCTTTTTCCCCTGTCTATCCTTCCTGAGCAAGCTGTACCCATCCACACCAACATTCCAATCACGTGTATTATCCCACCAAGTTTCAGTGATGCCAACAATGTCATAGTTGTATTTATTTATTAGCACTTCCAGTTCTTCCTGCTTATTCCCCATACTTCTTGCATTTGTATATAGGCATCTAAGATACTGGTTTGATCTTTCCTCCCAGTTTTGTCCTGACCCTCCTTTCTCTCTGACAATATAGCCCACACTCCCTCTCGTTTTTGACCCATCTCCCCGGTCTCCATGTTCCCCACTTACCCTGTTTCCTCCGAAAATAAGGCCTACTTACTGTTTTGCCTCTCGTTGTAATATAAGGCATCCCCCCGATAATAAGACCTCCCCGATAATAAGGCATCCACCGATAATAAGGGCATTTTTCATTTCTGAAAAATAAGACATCCCCTGAAAATAAGACCTAGCGCATCTTTGGGAGCAAAAATTAATATAAGACACTGTCTTATTTTCGGGGAAACAGGGTACCTGTGGGCTTTGCTCACCTATCCCCGTCGAACCTAGTTTAAAGCCCTCCTCACTAGGTTAGCCAGTCTGTGTCCAAAGGTACTAATAACTTGAGCTGTGGTTTGGAGGTGGAACAGCTGTCAAGGGCACTGAGGGGGAGATAGCAGGAGCTCATCCTTCAAGGAGGGGGGGTTGTCACTGGAGGTTACTAGAAAGGACAAGAAGACTCCATTCTGGGGTTCAGGAGGTGAATTTATCCCTCAGTGGTGGGCAGGTGCTGGGTGGAAGTAGTGCTGGTTCCAGGTGCCCTTAATTCCCGCTGATTCCTCGGGGCGTTTGAGTCTCTGACAGGTTCTCGTTCCCTTGCAGCAAGGAGGACGTCACGGCCAAAAGTGATGCACCAGCTCCGCATCATCCGGCACTTGCGCCAGATTCCTGAGACACTGCAGGGGCTGTGCCTCTGAGGCCATCAGCAACTCCCGCTCCCTGCTGCAGGTACTGCTCTGGCTCACTGTAAATGGGGAGCTAGTGGAAGGGGAAATGGAGCCCCGTGGCACTCATTAAAAGGGAAAGTGGTGGATTCTACATCTCTTGATGTCATTGAAGGAAGACTAGATGCCTTTCTGCAATGTGTGTGCCCAAAAAGTAACTATTGTACTATACAGCAAGCCTATGGTATGCAAGGGGTTAGATGAGATGCTCTAAAGGTTTCTTCTGGCCATAAAGTCCCCTAATTTTGGAAACACTGAGTGTAGCATTGGGAGCAGCCTCTGATGTTTTACCGTCTAGCCGGCTTGCTTCCTAGAATGAACAGGCATTGAGTGGGGTGATCCACAGAGAGTAGCTGAAACCTTCAAAGTGTCAGCCCAGCAACAGGACATTAGCACTTCCGGGGAAGGGTGGGTGTGGCAGTGATATCACAAAGGCCTTTTGCAGGACGTCAGCCTATTGGTCAAAGGTGTTAGGGAGGTGGTGACCTCCGAGAGAGATGCTGACATCAGCCTGGCAGGACAGGAGCACAGGGCCAGGGAAACCTCAGAGACCCCTGTGGCTTTGCTTCAGCAAGTCTCCTTCTCGAGGTCTCTCTTTGAGGACTGAGAGAGTATTAGGGTTCACGTATGTGAGTGCGAGCAGGAACCTCTTTCGAGTTTTCTCCTTTCCTTTTACTGATTTTACTAGAAAACAGACGTCCCTGTTAGAATCATAGAATATCAGAGTTGGAAGGGAGTTCAAGAGGTCATCTAGTCCAACCCCCTGCTCAAAGCAGGACCAATTCCCAGCTAAATCATCCCAGCAGGGCTTTGTCAAGCCGGGCCTTAAAAAGCTCCAAGGAAGGAGACTCCACCACCTCCCTAGGTAATGCATTCCAGTGTTTCACCACCCTCCTAGTGAAATAGTTTTTCCTGATATCCAACCTGGACCTCCCCCACTGCAACTTGAGACCATTGCTCCTTGTTCTGTCATCTGCCACCACTGAGAACAGCCGAGCTCCATCCTCTTTGGAACCCCCCTTCAGGTAGTTGAAGGCTGCTATCAAATCCCCCCTCATTCTTCTCTTCTGGAGACTAAACAATCCCAGTTCCCTCAGCCTCTCCTCATAAGTCATGTGCTCCAGACCCCTAATCATTTTTGTTGCCCTCCGCTGGACTCTTTCCAATTTTTCCACATCCTTCTTGTAGTGTCTGGCCCAAAACTGGACACAGTATTCCAGATGAGGCCTCACCAATGTCAAATAAAGGGGAATGATCACGTTCCTCGATCTGCTGGCAATGCCCCTACTTATACAGCCCAAAATGCCGTTAGCCTTCTTGGCAACAAGAGCACACTGTTGACTCATATCCAGCTTCTCGTCCACTGTGACCCCTAGGTCCTTTTCTGCAGAACTGCTACCTAGCCATTCGGTCCCTAGTGTGTAGCAGTGCATGGGATTCTTCCGTCCTAAGTGCAGGACTCTGCACTTGTCCTTGTTGAACCTCATCAGGTTTTTTTCGGCCCAATCCTCTAATGTGTCTAGGTCCCTCTGTATCCGATCCCTACCCTCTAGTGTATCTACCATGCCTCCTAGTTTAGTGTCATCTGCAAACTTGCTGAGAGTGCAGTCCACACCATCCTCCAGATCATTAATAAAGATATTAAACAAAACCGGCCCCAGGACTGACCCTTGGGGCACTCCGCTTGAAACCGGCTGCCAACTAGACATGGAGCCAGTGATCACTACCCGTTGAGCCCGACGATCTAGCCAGCTTTCTATCCACCTTACAGTCCATTCATCCAGCCCATACTTCTTTAACTTGGCGGCAAGAATACTGTGGGAGACGTATGTGAGTGCGAGCAGGAGCGTCTTTCGAGTTTTCTCCTTTTTTTGATTTTACTAGAAAACAGACGTGCCTGTTGAGAAGGTAACAGCCTTGGAGAGGTTTTTAACCTGCTCAGTCTGATCCATCTGGTGCCAGCTGAATTCTAGGCATGGAAAACACTAGTTCAAGGTGGCAGAATTTTGTAGCCCACCTGGGATTTTGTGCCGTAGAATCACTGGGGACATTAGGGTTTGTCCTTTTCGTTTTACCTTTTCCTCCATCCCTCCTTCCTTTCTCTTGTTCCCCTCCCACCACCAGGAGTGGTGTGTGTGTGTGTGTGTGTGTGTTGCTGGTGGTGCTCTTAACCTCCCCTTGTGGGAAGTTGACACTGCAGGGGCTGTGCCTCTGTGAACATCAGCAACTCCCACTCCCTGCTGCAGGTACTGCTCTGGCTCACTGTAAATGGGGTGCTAGTGGAAGGGGAAATGGAGCCCCCTGGCACTCACTAAAAGGGAAAGTGGTGGATTCTCCATCTCTTGATGTCATTTAATGAAGACTAGATGCCTTTGTGGAATGTTTCTGCCCAAAAAGTAACTATTGTCCTATACAGGAAGCCTATGATATGCAGGGGGTCAGATGAGATTCTCTAAAGGTCTCTTCTGGCCATAAAGTGTAGTAATTTTGGAAACTCTGAGTGTAGCATTGGGAGCAGCCTCTGATGTTTTACTGTCTAGCCGGCTTGCTTCCTAGAATGAAGACGCATTGAGTGGGGTGATCCACAGAGAGTAGCTCAAACCTTCAAAGTGTCAGGCCAGCAGCAGGACATTAGGACTTCAGGGGATGGGTGTGTGTGGCAGTGACATCACAAAGGCTTTTTGCAGGACCTCAGCCTATTGGTCAAAGGTGGTGGGGAGGTGGTGACCTCACAGAGAGATGCTGACATAAGCCAGGCAGGATAGGGGTGCAGAGCCAAGAAAACCTCGTAGACCCCTCTGGCTTAGCTTCAGCAATTCTTGTTCTTGAGGTCTCTCTTTGAGAGAATATTAGGGTTCACGTATGTGAGTGCGAGCAGGAGCCTCTTTCGAGTTTTCTCCTTTCCTTTTACTGATTTTACTAGAAAACAGATGTCCCTGTTGAGAAAGTAAGAGCCTTGGAGAGGTTTGTAACCTGTTCAGTCTGATCCACCTGGTGCCATCTGCATTCTAGGCATGGAAAACAGTAGTTTAAGATGGCAGAATTTTATAGCCCACCTGGGACTTTGTCCCGTAGAATCACTGGGGACATTACGGTTTGTCCTTTTCGTTTTACCTTTTCCTCCATCCCTCCTTCCTTTCTCTTCATCTCTTACTTCTTTTGTCCTTTCTCCTGTTCCCCTTTCACCACCAGGAGTGGTGTGTGTGTGTGTGTGTGTGTTTGTGTGTGTGTTGCTGGGGGTGCTCTTCACCTCCCCTTGTGGGGAGTTCATCCAAAACTGTATGGTTGAAATAGTGCTTGGACTCCACTGACACTAGATGCTGCCATCCTGTGGCTTAGCATTAGTGTCTGGGATGACTTGGGGCAAGATCTCAACCTCCCCTCAACCCACTTCACTTCTGGCAGAATCCCTCCTGCCCCCCCGCTAGAGCCGCCTCGATGCCCAACCTGGTTGGGGGTGCAGAAGTGGGTTCTGATAAGTTGAGGTTTGGTTTGGAGGTGGAACAGCTGTGAAGAACACTGAGGGGGAGGTAGCAGGAGCTAATCCTACAAGGAGGGGGGTTGGCACTGGAGGATACTAGAAAGGACAAGAAGACTCCATTCTGGGGTTCAGGAGCTGAATTCATCCCTCAGCGGTGGGCAGGTGGTGGGTGGAAATACTGCTGGTTCCAGGTGCCCTTAATTCCCCCTGATTCCTCGGGGCCTTTTAGTCTCTGACAGGTTCTCGTTCCCTTGCAGCAGGAGGACGTCACGGCCAAAGTGATGCACCAGCTCCGCATCATCCGGCACTTACGCCATGTGCCTGAGACACTGCAGGGGCTGTTCCTCTGAGGCCTTCAGCAACTCCCGCTCCCTGCTATCCAAATACAGAAAGAGTTTTCCTCCCTTGGTGTTCACACCTCAACTGCTAGCACAGCACCTCACCCTCCCTGATTGAACTAACCTCGATATCTCCACACTGATATATACCTGCCTCTGGAGATTTCCATTACTTGCATCTGAAGAAGTGAGGTTCTGACCCACGAAAGCTTATGCTCCCAGTACTTCTGTTAGTCTCAAAGGTGCCACAGGACCCTCTGTTGCTTTTTACAGATTCAGACTAACACGCCTACCCCTCTGATATTTGACACCATGCAAGGCACTGCATTTAGCCGTATGGAATGGAAATCTATCAACCTCATGAAGAAACTTGCACAAATACAGACAGATATCATCTTCCTTTCCAAATGCAAACGGATGGACATCATACCAAATGGACTGAAGGTGAAAAATCCATTGCTATCTACATACTGCACAGACCACAGTGAGAGATTATGCCATACATTATCAAAGAAACTGAGGAACCACCTGATCAGCATCCTATACAGCAAACAGAAAAACATCAAGAAAGAGCTCTCCAACCTGGAGACTTTCATAAATAACCAACCCTCCACACAAATGGACTTTACTAAAATAAGACAGGAGATCTACATTACACACCTCACCTCTCTACAAAGGAAAAAGGACCGTAAGCTGTCTAAAATCCTACCTGCCACATGGGGCCACAACAGGGGTACCCCGAACTCACCCAGCAATATCGTCAATTTATCCAGCTACACACTCAACCCAGCAGAAGAGTCTGTCCTATCTCGGGGACTCTCCTTTTGCCCCAGCACCCCCACGAACATGATACAGTTCTGTGGTGATCTGGAAGCCTACTTTCGCCGCCTCCGACTCAAAGAATACTTTCATGATAACACTGAACAGCGCACTGATACACAGATACCCTCCCACCAACAACACAGGAAGAAGAACTCCACATGGACTCCTCCTGAGGGTCGAAATGACAGTCTGGACCTATACATAGAATGCTTCCGTCGACGTGCACAGGCAGAAATTGTGGAAAAACAACATCGCTTGCCTCATAACCTAAGTCGTGCAGAACGCAATGCCAGCCACAGCCTCAGAAACCACCCTGACATTATCATCAAAGAGGCTGATAAAGGAGGTGCTGTTGTCATCATGAACAGGTCTGACTACCAGAAGGAGGCTGCCAGACAGCTCTCCAATACCAAATTCTACAGGCCGCTTTCCTCAGATCCCACTGAGGAATACACTAAGAAACTGCACCATCTACTCAGGACACTCCCTACACTAATACAGGAACAAATCAACATACCCTTAGAGCCCCGACTGGGGTTATTCTATCTACTACCTAAGATCCACAAACCTGGAAATCCTGGACGCCCCATCATCTCGGGCATTGGCACTCTCACTGAAGGACTGTCTGGATATGTGGACTCCCTACTCAGACCCTACGCCACCAGCACTCCCAGCTATCTCCGTGACACCACAGATTTCCTGAGAAAACTACAATGCATTGGTGACCTCCCAGAAAACACCATCCTAGCCACCATGGATGTAGAGGCTCTCTACACAAACATCCCGCATACAGATGGAATACAAGCTGTCAGGAACAGTATCCCTGATGATGACACAGCACAACTTATTGCTGAGCTCTGTGACTTTATCCTCACGCACAATTATTTCAAATTTGGTGACAATATATACCTCCAGACCAGTGGCACCGCTATGGGCACCCGCATGGCCCCACAATATGCCAATATTTTTATGGCTGACCTGGAACAACGCTTCCTCAGCTCTCGTCCACTCATGCCCCTTCTCTACCTACGCTATATTGATGACACCTTCATCATCTGGACCCATGGGAAGGAGGCCCTGGAAGAATTCCACCATGCTTTCAACAGCTTCCACCCCACCATCAACCTCAGCCTGGACCAATCTACACGGGAGGTCTACTTCCTGGACACCACCGTACAAATAAGCGATGGCCACATTAACACCACCCTATACCGAAAGCCCACCGACCGCTATGCCTACCTTCATGCCTCCAGCTTCCACCCCGGTCACACCACACGATCCATCGTCTACAGCCAAGCACTGAGGTACAATCGCATCTGCTCCAACCCCTCAGACAGAGACCAACACCTACAAGATCTTCACCAAGCATTCTCAAAACTACGATACCCACACAAGGAAATAAAGAAACAAATCAACAGAGCCAGACGTGTACCCAGAAGACTCCTGCTACAAGACAGGCCCAGAAGAGAAACCAACAGAACTCCACTGGCCATCACCTACAGTCCTCAGCTTAAACCTCTCCAACGCATCATCAGTGATCTACAACCCATCCTGGACAATGATCCCTCACTTTCACAGACCTTGGGAGGCAGGCCAGTCCTCGCCCACAGACAACCTGCCAACCTTAAGCATATTCTCACCAGCAACCACGCATCGCACCATAACAACTCTAACTCAGGAACCAACCCATGCAACAAACCTCGATGCCAACTCTGCCCACATATCTACACCAGCAACACCATCACTGGACCTAACCAGATCAGCTACAACATCACCGGCTCATTCACCTGCACGTCCACCAATGTTATATATGCCATCATATGCCAGCAATGCCCCTCTGCTATGTACATTGGCCAAACTGGACAGTCACTACGCAAGAGGATAAATGGACACAAGTCAGATATCAGGAATGGCAATATACAAAAACCTGTAGGAGAACACTTCAACCTCCCTGGCCACACAATAGCAGATGTTAAGGTAGCCATCTTACAGCAAAAAAACTTCAGGACCAGACTCCAAAGAGAAACTGCTGAGCTTCAGTTCATCTGCAAATTTGACACCATCAGATCAGGATTAAACAAAGACTGTGAATGGCTATCCAACTACAGAAAGAGTTTCTCCTCCCTTGGTGTTCACACCTCAACTGCTAGCAGAGCACCTCACCCTCCCTGATTGAACTAACCTCGATATCTCCACACTGATATATACCTGCCTCTGGAGATTTCCATTACTTGCATCTGAAGAAGTGAGGTTCTGACCCACGAAAGCTTATGCTCCCAGTACTTCTGTTAGTCTCAAAGGTGCCACAGGACCCTCTGTTGCTTTTTACAGATTCAGACTAACACGGCTACCCCTCTGATATTTGACACCATGCAAGGCACTGCATTTAGCCGTATGGAATGGAAATCTATCAACCTCATGAAGAAACTTGCACAAATACAGACAGATATCATCTTCCTTTCCAAATGCAAACGGATGGACATCATACCAAATGGACTGAAGGTGAAAAATCCATTGCTATCTACATACTGCACAGACCACAGTGAGAGATTATGCCATACATTATCAAAGAAACTGAGGAACCACCTGATCAGCATCCTATACAGCAAACAGAAAAACATCAAGAAAGAGCTCTCCAACCTGGAGACTTTCATAAATAACCAACCCTCCACACAAATGGACTTTACTAAAATAAGACAGGAGATCTACATTACACACCTCACCTCTCTACAAAGGAAAAAGGACCGTAAGCTGTCTAAAATCCTACCTGCCACATGGGGCCACAACAGGGGTACCCCGAACTCACCCAGCAATATCGTCAATTTATCCAGCTACACACTCAACCCAGCAGAAGAGTCTGTCCTATCTCGGGGACTCTCCTTTTGCCCCAGCACCCCCACGAACATGATACAGTTCTGTGGTGATCTGGAAGCCTACTTTCGCCGCCTCCGACTCAAAGAATACTTTCATGATAACACTGAACAGCGCACTGATACACAGATACCCTCCCACCAACAACACAGGAAGAAGAACTCCACATGGACTCCTCCTGAGGGTCGAAATGACAGTCTGGACCTATACATAGAATGCTTCCGCCGACGTGCACCGGCAGAAATTGTGGAAAAACAACATCGCTTGCCTCATAACCTAAGTCGTGCAGAACGCAATGCCATCCACAGCCTCAGAAACCACCCTGACATTATCATCAAAGAGGCTGATAAAGGAGGTGCTGTTGTCATCATGAACAGGTCTGACTACCAGAAGGAGGCTGCCAGACAACTCTCCAATACCAAATTCTACAGGCCGCTTTCCTCAGATCCCACTGAGGAATACACTAAGAAACTGCACCATCTACTCAGGACACTCCCTACACTAACACAGGAACAAATCAACATAGCCTTAGAGCCGCGACCGGGGTTATTCTATCTACTACCTAAGATCCACAAACCTGGAAATCCTGGACGCCCCATCATCTCGGGCATTGGCACTCTCACTGAAGGACTGTCTGGATATGTGGACTCCCTACTCAGACCCTACGCCACCAGCACTCCCAGCTATCTCCGTGACACCACAGATTTCCTGAGAAAACTACAATGCATTGGTGACCTCCCAGAAAACACCATCCTAGCCACCATGGATGTAGAGGCTCTCTACACAAACATCCCGCATACAGATGGAATACAAGCTGTCAGGAACAGTATCCCTGATGATGACACAGCACAACTTATTGCTGAGCTCTGTGACTTTATCCTCACGCACAATTATTTCAAATTTGGTGACAATATATACCTCCAGACCAGTGGCACCGCTATGGGCACCCGCATGGCCCCACAATATGCCAACATTTTTATGGCTGACCTGGAACAACGCTTCCTCAGCTCTCGTCCACTCATGCCCCTTCTCTACCTACGCTATATTGATGACACCTTCATCATCTGGACCCATGGGAAGGAGGCCCTGGAAGAATTCCACCATGCTTTCAACAGCTTCCACCCCACCATCAACCTCAGCCTGGACCAATCTACACGGGAGGTCCACTTCCTGGACACCACCGTACAAATAAGCGATGGCCACATTAACACCACCCTATACCGAAAGCCCACCGACCGCTACGCCTACCTTCATGCCTCCAGCTTCCACCCCGGTCACACCACACGATCCATCGTCTACAGCCAAGCACTGAGGTACAATCGCATCTGCTCCAACCCCTCAGACAGAGACCAACACCTACAAGATCTTCACCAAGCATTCTCAAAACTACGATACCCACACAAGGAAATAAAGAAACAAATCAACAGAGCCAGACGTGTACCCAGAAGACTCCTGCTACAAGACAGGCCCAGAAGAGAAACCAACAGAACTCCACTGGCCATCACCTACAGTCCTCAGCTTAAACCTCTCCAACGCATCATCAGTGATCTACAACCCATCCTGGACAATGATCCCTCACTTTCACAGACCTTGGGAGGCAGGCCAGTCCTCGCCCACAGACAACCTGCCAACCTTAAGCATATTCTCACCAGCAACCACGCATCGCACCATAACAACTCTAACTCAGGAACCAACCCATGCAACAAACCTCGATGCCAACTCTGCCCACATATCTACACCAGCAACACCATCACTGGACCTAACCAGATCAGCTACAACATCACCGGCTCATTCACCTGCACGTCCACCAATGTTATATATGCCATCATATGCCAGCAATGCCCCTCTGCTATGTACATTGGCCAAACTGGACAGTCACTACGCAAGAGGATAAATGGACACAAGTCAGATATCAGGAATGGCAATATACAAAAACCTGTAGGAGAACACTTCAACCTCCCTGGCCACACAATAGCAGATGTTAAGGTAGCCATCTTACAGCAAAAAAACTTCAGGACCAGACTCCAAAGAGAAACTGCTGAGCTTCAGTTCATCTGCAAATTTGACACCATCAGATCAGGATTAAACAAAGACTGTGAATGGCTATCCAACTACAGAAAGAGTTTCTCCTCCCTTGGTGTTCACACCTCAACTGCTAGCAGAGCACCTCACCCTCCCTGATTGAACTAACCTCGATATCTCCACACTGATATATACCTGCCTCTGGAGATTTCCATTACTTGCATCTGAAGAAGTGAGGTTCTGACCCACGAAAGCTTATGCTCCCAGTACTTCTGTTAGTCTCAAAGGTGCCACAGGACCCTCTGTTGCCCTTTGTGGGAAGTTCATCGAAAACTGTGGGGTTGAAATAGTGCTTGGACACCATTGACACTAGATGCTGCCATCGTGTGGCTTAGCATTAGTGTCTGGGATGACTTGGGGTAAGATCTCAACCTCCCCGCAACCCACTTCACTGCTGCCAGAATCCCTCCTGGATCAGCTGTCAAGGACACCGAGGGGGAGGTAGCAGGAGGGGGGTGGACACTGGAGGTTACTAGAAAGGAGAAGACTCCATTCTGGGGTTGAGGAGATGAATTCATCCCTCAGTGGTGGGCAGGTGCTGGGTGGAAATACTGCTGGTTCCATTTGCCCTTAATTCCTCCTGATTCCTCGGAGCGTTTGAGTCTCTGACAGGTTTTCGTTCCCTTGCAGCAGGAGGACGTCATGGCCAGAGTGATGCACCAGCTCCGCATCATCCGGCACTTGCGCCAGGTGCCTGAGACACTGCAGCGGCTGCGCCTCTGAGGCCTTCAGGAACTCCCGCTCCCTGCTGCAGGTACTGCTCTGGCTGATTGTAAATGGGGAGCTATTGGAAGGGGAAATGGAGCCCCCTGGCATTCACTAAAATGGAAAGTGGTGGATTCTCCATCTCTTGATGTCATTGAATGAAACTAGATGCCTTTCTGGAATGTGTGTGCCCAAAAAGTAACTATTGTACTATAGAGGAAGCCTATGATATGCAGGGGGTTAGACTAGATATTCTAAAGGTCTCTTCTGACCATAAAGTCTACTAATTTTGGAAACTCTGAGTGTAGCATTGGGAGCAGCCTCTGATGTTTTACTGTCTAGCCGGCTTGCTTCCTAGAATGAGGGCGCATTGAGTGGGGTGATCCACAGAGAGTAGCTCAAACCTTCAAAGTGTCAGGCCAGAATCAGGACATTAGCACTTCAGAGGATGGGTGGGTGTGGCAGTGACATCACAAAAGCCTTTTGCAGGACCTCAGCTTATTGGTCAAATGTGTTAGGGAGGTGGTGACCTCAGAGAGAGATGCTGACATCAGAGAGAGATGCTGACATGAGGGCCAGGGAAACCTCAGAGACCCCTGTTGCTTTGCTTCATCAAGTCTCCTCCTTGAGGTCTCTCTTTGAGGAAAGTAAGTGACTCGGAGAGGTTTGTATCCTGTTCAGTCTGATCCACCTGGTGCCAGCTGAATTCTAGGCATGGAAAACACTAGTTCAAGGTGGCAGAATTTTATTCCCTCCCTGTGATTTTGTCCCGTAGAATCACTGGGGACATGAGTGTTTGTCCTTTTCGTTTTACCTTTTCCTCCCTCCTTCCTTCCTTTCTCTTCATCTCTTACTTCTTTTGTCCTTTCTCCTGTTCCCCTCCCACCACCAGGAGTGGTTTGTGTGTGTGTGTGTGTTGCTTGGGGTGCTCTTCACCTCCCCTTGTGGGGAGTTCATCCAAACCTGTGTGGTTGAAATAGTGCTTGGACTCCACTGACACTAGATGCTGCCATCGTGTGGATTAGCATTGGTGTCTGGGATGACTTGGGGCAAGATCTCAACCTCCCCGGAACCCACTTCACTGCTGGCAGAATCCCTCCTGCCCCCCCTGCTAGAGCCGCCTCCCTGGCCAACCTGGGTGGGGGTGGAGAAGAGGGTTCTGATAACTTGAGCTGTGGTTTGGAGGTGGAACAGCTGTCAAGGGCACTGAGAGGGAGGTAGCAGCAGCTCACCCTACAAGGAGGGGATTTGGCACTGGAGGTTACTAGAAAGGACAAGAAGACTCCATTCTGGGGTTCAGGAGGTGAATTTATCCCTCAGTGGTGGTCAGGTGCTGAGTGGAAATACTGCTGGTTCCAGGGGCCCTTAATTCCCCCTGATTCCTCGGGGCGTTTGAGTCTGTGACAGGTTCTGGTTCCCTTGCAGGAGGAGGACGTCACGGCCAAAGTGATGCACCAGGTCCGCATCATCCGGCACTTGCGCCAGGTGCCTGAGACACTGCAGGGGTTGTGCCTCTGAGTCTTTCAGCAACTCCCGCTCCCTGCTGCAGGTACTGCTCTGTCTCACTGTAAATGGGGAACTAGTGGAAGGGGAAATGGAGCCCCCTGGCACTCACTAAAAGGGAAAGTGGTGGATTCTCTATCTCTTGATGTCAATGAATGAAGACTAGATGCCTTTCTGGAATGTGTTTTCCAAAAAAGTAACTGTTGTGCTATACAGGAAGCCCATGATATGCAGGGGGTTAGATGAGATGCTCTAAAGGTGTCTTCTGGCCATAAAGTCTACTAATTTTTTTAAAACTGAGTGTAGCGTTGGGAACAGCCTCTGATGTTTTACTGTCTAGCCGGCTTGCTTCCTAGAATGAACAGGCATTGAGTGGCATGATCCACAGGGAGTATCTCAGACCTTGAAAGTGTCTGGTGAGCGGTAGGACAATAGCACTTCAGGGGATGGGTGGGTGTGGCAGTGACATCACAAAGGCCTTTTGCAGGATCTCAGCCTATTGGTCAAAGGTGTTAGGGAGGTGGTGACCTCAGAGAGAGATGCTGACATCAGCCAGGCAGGATAGGGTCGCAGAACCAGGAAAACCTCGTAGACCCCTGTGGCTTAGCTTCAGCAATTCTCCTTCTCAAGGTCTCTCTTTGAGAGACTATTAGGGTTCACCTAGGTGAGTGCGAGGAGGAACCTCTTTCGAGTTTTCTCCTTTCCTTTTACTGGTTTTACTAGAAAACAGATGTCCCTGTTCAGAAAGTTAGAGCCTCGGAGAGGTTTTGGAAGCTGCTCAGTCTGATCCATCTGGTGCCAGCTGAATTCTAGGCATGTATAAGACTATTTCAAGGTGGCAGAATTTTATAGCCCACCTGGGATTTTGTCCTGTGGAATCACTGGGGACATTAGGGTTTGTCCTTTTCATTTTACCTTTTCCTCCATCCCTCCTTCCTTTCTCTTCATCTCTTACTTCTTTTGTCCTTTCTCCTGTTCCCCTCCCACCACCAGGAATGGTGTGTGTGTGTGTGTTGCTGGGGGTGCTCTTCACCTCCCCTTGTGGTAAGTTGATCCAAAACTGTGGGGTTGAAATAGTGCTTTGACTCCACGGACACTAGATGCTGCCATCGTGTGGCTTAGCATTAGTGTCTGGGATGACTTTGGGGCAAGATCTCAACCTCCCCGCAACGCACTTTAGTGCTGGCAGAATCCCTCCTGCTCCCGCTCCTAGATCCGCCTCTCTGCCCAACCTGGGTGGGGGTGGAGAAGAGGGTTCTGATAACTTGAGGTGTGGTTTGGAGGTGGAACAGCTGTCAAGGGCACTGACGGGGAGGTAGCAGGAGCTCATCCCTCAAGGAGGGGGGTTTGCACTGGAGGTTACTAAAAAGGAGAAGACGACTCCATTCTGGGGTTCAGGAGGTGAATTCATCCCTGAGTGGTGGGCAGGTGCTGGGTGGAGATACTGCTGGTTTCAGGTGGCCTTAATTCCCCCTGATTCCTCGGGGCGTTTTAGTCTCGGAAAGAGTCCAACGGAGGGCAACAAAAATGAGTAGGGGTCTGGAGCACATGAGTTATGAGGAGAGGCTGAGGGAACTGGGATTGTTTAGTCTCCAGAAGAGAAGAATGAAAGGGGATTTGATAGCAGCCTTCAACTACCTGAAGGGGGGTTCCAAAGAGGATGGAGCTTGTCTGTTCACAGTGGTGGCAGATGACAGTACAAGGAGCAATGGTCTCAAGTTGCAGTGCGGGAGGTCCAGGTTGGATATTAAGAAAAACTATTTCACTAGGAGGGTGGTGAAACACTGGAAAGCGTTACCTAGGGAGGTGGTGGAGTCTCCTTCCTTGGAGGTTTTTAAGGCCCAGCTTGACAAAGCCCTGGCTGGGATGAAGGGGAAATGGAGCCCCCTGGCACTCACTAAAAGGGAAAGTGGTGGATTCTCCATTTCTTGATGTCATTGAATGAAGACTAGATGCCTTTCTGGAATGTGTGTGCCCAAAAAGTAACTATTATACGATACAGGAAGCCTATAATATGCAGGGCGTTAGATGAGATGCTCTAAAGGTCTCTTGTGGACATAAAGTCTCCTAATTTTGGAAACACTGAGTGTAGCATTGGGAGCAGCCTCTGATGTTTTACTGTCTAGCCGGCTTGCTTCCTAGAATGAAGACGCATTAAGTGGGTTGATCCACAGAGAGTATCTCAAACCTTCAAAGTGTCAGCCCAGCAGCAGGACATTAGGATTAGTGTGTGCGTGTGTGTTGCTGGGGGTGCTCTTCACCTCCCCTTTTGGGAAGTTAATCCAAAACTGTGGGGTTGAAATAGTGCTTGGACTCCACTGACACTAGATGCTGCCATCCTGTGGTTTAGCATTAGTGTCTGGGATGACTTGGGGCAAGATCTCAACCTCCCTGCAACCCACTTCACTGCTGCCAGAATCCCTCCTGCCCCCCCTGCTAGAGCCACCTCCCTGCCCAACCTGGGTGGGGGTGGAGAAGAGGGTTCTGATAACTTGAGGTGTGGTTTGGAGGTGGAACAGCTGTCAAGGGCACTGAGGGGGAGGTAGCAGGAGCTCACCCTAGAAGGAGCGGGGTTGGCACTGGAGGTTACTAGAAAGGACAAGAAGACTCCATTCTGGGGTTCAGGAGGTGAATTCATCTCTCAGTGGTGTTCAGGTGCTGAGTGGAAATACTGCTGGTTCCAGGTGCCCTTAAATCCCCCAGATTCCTCGGGGCGTTTGAGTCTCTGACAGGTTCTCGTTCCCTTGCAGGAGGAGGACGTCACGGCCAAAGTGATGCACCCGCATCATCCGCCACTTGCGCCAGGTGCCTGAGACACTGCAGAGGCTGCGCCTCTGAGGCCTTCAGCAACTCCCGCTCCCTGCTGCAGGTACTGCTCTGTCTCCCTGTAAATGTCGAGCTAGTGGAAGGGGAAATGGAGCCCCCTGGCACTCACTAAAAGGGAAAGTGGTGGATTCTCCATCTCTTGATGTCATTGAATGAAGACTAGATGCCTTTCTGGAATGTGTG
Source organism: Chrysemys picta bellii (assembly GCF_011386835.1). Taxonomy (NCBI): domain Eukaryota; kingdom Metazoa; phylum Chordata; order Testudines; family Emydidae; genus Chrysemys; species Chrysemys picta. The sequence goes on along the minus strand of NW_027052745.1, from coordinate 248,962 downwards.
TGCCCAAAAAGTAACTATTGTACTATACAGGAGGCCTATGACATGCAGGGGCTTAGATGAGATGCTCTAAAGGTCTCTTGTGGCCATAAAGTCTACAAATTTTGGAAACACTGAGTGTAGTATTGGGAGCAGCCTCTGATGTTTTACTGTCTAGCCGGCTTGCTTCCTAGAATGAAGACGCATTGAGTGGGGTGATCCACAGAGAGTACCTGTGTCAAGGCTGTATCCCCACTTTGAAGTTTAGCATACAAATGTAGGGGCCTGCATGAAAACTTCTAAGCTTAACCACCATCCCAAGGCTAATTTCCTCCCCTGGGTAGCCTTGAGAAACCTTTCACCAATTCCCTGGTGAATACAGATCCAAACCCCTTGGATCTTAAAACAAGGAGAAATTAACCATCCCCCCTCCTTCCTCCCACCAACTTCTGGTGAATACAGATCCAACCCCCTTGGATCTAAAAGTAGGAGAAATTAACCATTCCCCTCCTTCCTCCCACCAACTCCTGGTGAATCAAGATCCAAACTCCTTGGATCTTAAAACAAGAAAAAATCAATCAGGTTCTTAAAAATAAGGCTTTTAATTAAAGAAAAAGGTAAAAACCATCTCTGTAAAATCAGTATGGAAATTGATATTACAGGGTAATCAAACTTAAAGAGCTCAGAGGACTCCCCTCTAGTCTTAGGTTCAAAGTACAGCAAACAAAGATAAACACTCTAGTAAAAGGTACATTTACAAGTTGAGAAAACAAAGGAAAACTAACACGCCTTGTTTGAAATAGGAGAGACTTGTTTAGAAAGATGTGGAGAACCTGGATTGATGTCTGGTCCCTCTCAGTCCCGAGGGCGAACACCCACACAAACAAAGAACAGAAACAAAAGCGTTCCCCTCCCCAAGATTTGAAAGTATCTTGTCCCCTTATTGGTCCTTTAGGTCAGATGCCAGCCAGGTTACCTGAGCTTCTTAACCCTTTACAGGGAAAAGGATTTTGGAGTCTCTGGCCAGGAGGGATTTTATAGTACTGTACACAGGACAGCTGTTATCCTTCCCTTTATAGTTATGACAACCTCAAACCTTCAAAGTCTCAGGCCAGCAACAGGACATTAGCATTGGTTGGGTGTGGCAGTGACATCACAAAGGCCTTTTGCAGGACGTCAGCCTATTGGTCAAATGTGTTAGGGAGGTGGTGACCTCAGAGAGAGATGCTGACATCAGCCTGACAGGACAGGAGCACAGGGCCAGGGAAACCTCAGAGACCCCTGTGGCTTTGCTTCAGCAAGTCTCCTTCTCAAGGTTTCTTTTTGAGGACTGAGAGAGTGTTCACATATTTAAGTGCGTGCAGGAGCCTCTTTCGAGTTTTCTCCTTTCCTTTTACTGATTTTACTAGAAAACAGGCGTCCCTGTTGAGAAAGTAAGAGCCTCGGAGAGGTTTGTAACCTCTTCAGTCTGATCCACCTGGTGCCATCTGCATTCTAGGCATGGAAAACATTAGTTCAAGGTGGCAGAATTTTATAGCCCACCTGGGACTTTGTCCCGTGGAATCACTGGGGACATTAGGATTTGTCCTTTTCATTTTAAGTTTTCCTCCATCCCTCCTTCCTTTCCTTTCATCTCTTACTTCTTTTGTCCTTTCTCCTGTTCCCCTCCCACCACCAGGAGCGGTGTGTGTGTGTGTGTGTGTGTATGTTTGTTGCTGGGGGTGCTCTTCACCTCCCCTTGTGGGGAGTTCATGCAAAACTGTGGGGTTGAAATAGTACTTCGACTCCACTGACACTAGATGCTGCCATCCTGTGGCTTAGCATTAGTGTCTGGGATGACTTGGGGCAAGATCTCAACCTCCCCGCAACCCACTTCACTACTGCCAGAATCCCTCCTGCCCCGCCTGCTAGAGCTGCCTCCCTGCCCAACCTGGGTGGGGGTGGAGAAGAGGATTCTGATAACTTGAGCTGTGATTTGGAGGTGGAACAGCTGTCAAGGGCACTGAGGGGGAGGTAGCAGGAGCTCACCCTACAAGGAGGGGGGTTGGCACTGTAGGTTACTAGAAAGGACAAAAGACTCCATTCTGGGCTTCAGGAGGTGAATTCATCCCTCAGTGGTGGGCAGTTGCTGAGTGGAAATACTGCTGGTTCCAGTTGGCCTTAATTCCCCCTGATTCCTCGGGGCGTTTGAGTCTCTGACACGTTTTTGTTCCCTTGCAGCAGGAGGACGTCACCGCCAAAGTGATGCACTAGCTCCGCATCATCTGGCACTTGCGCCAGCTGCCTGAGACACTGCAGGTGTGTGTGTGTGTTGCTGGGGGTGCTCTTCACCTCCCGTTGTGGAAAATTGATCGAAAACTGTGGGGTTGCAATAGTGCTTGGACTCCACTGACACTAGATGCTGCCATCGTGTGGCTTATCATTAGTTTCTGGGATGACTTGGGGCAAGATCTCAACCTCCCCACAACCCACTTCACTGCTGCCAGAATCCCTCCTGCCCCCCCTTCTAGAGCCGCCTCCCTGCCCAACCTGTGTGCGGGTGGAGAATTGGGTTCTGATAACTTGAGGTGTGGTTTGGAGGTGGAAGAGCTGTCAAGGGCACTGAGGGGGAGGTAGGAGGAGCTCACCCTACAAGGAGGGGGGTTGGCACTGGAGGTTACTAGAAAGGAGAAGACTACTCCATTCTGGGGTTCAGTAGGTGAATTCATCCCTCCCTGCTTAAGGTACTGCTCTGGGTCACTGTAAATGGGGAGCTAGTGGAAAGGGAAATGGAGCCCCCTGGCACTCACTAAAAGGGAAAGTGGTGGATTCTCCATGTCTTGATGTCATTGAATGAAGACTAGATGACTTTCTGGAATGTGTTTTTCAAAAAAGTAACTGTTGTGCTATACAGGAAGCCCATGATATGCAAGGGGTTAGATGGGATGCTCTAAATTTCTCTTCTGGCCATAAAGTCTCCTAATTTTCTTAAAACTGAGTGTAGCGTTGGGAGCAGCCTCTGATGTTTTACTGTCTAGCCGGCTTGGTTCCTAGAATGAAGACGCATTGAGTGGGGTGATGGACAGAGAGTAGCTCAAACTTTCAAAGTGTCAGGCCAGCAGCAGGACATTAGCACTTCCGGGGATGGGTGTGTGTGGCAGTGACATCACAAAGGCCTTTTGCAGGACGTCAGCCTATTGGTCAAAGGTGTTAGGCAGGTGGTGACCTCAGAGAGAGATGCTGACATCATCCAGGCAGGACAGTGTTGCAAGGCCAGGGAAACCCCTGTGGCTTTGCTTGAGCAAGTCTCCTTCTCAAGGTCTCTCTTTGAGGACTGAGAGAGTATTAGGGTTGATGAATGTGAGTGCGAGCAGGAGCCTCTTTCGAGTTGTCTCCTTTCCTTTTACTGATTTTACTAGAATACAGACGTCCCTGTTTAGAAGGTAAGAGCCTCCAAGAGGTTTTGGAAGCTGCTCAGTCTGATCCATCTGGTGCCAGCTGAATTCTAGGCATGGAAAACACTAGTTCAAGGTTGCAGAATTTTATAGTCCACCTGGGATTTTGTCCCGTGGAATCACTGTGGATATTAGGGTTTGTCCTTTTCGTTTTACCTTTTCCTCCATCCCTCCTTCCTTTCTCTTCATCTCTTACTTCTTTTGTCCTTTCTCCTGTTCCCCTCCCACCACCAGGAGTTGTGTGTGTGTGTGTGTGTGTGTGTGTGTGTGTGTGTGTGTGTGTGTGTGTGTGTGTTGCTGGGGGTGCTCATCACCTCCCCTTGTGGGAAGTTCATCGAAAACTGTGGGGTTGAAATAGTGTTTGGACTCCACTGACACTAGATGCTGCCATCGTGTGGCTTAGCATTAGTGTCTGGGATGACTTGGGGCAAGATCTCAACTTCCCCGCAACCCACTTCACTGCTGCCAGAATCCCTCCTGCCCCCGCTGCTAGAGCCGCCTCCCTGGCCAACCTGGGTGGGGGTGGAGAACAGTGTTTTTTTCATACATTCATAGATTCTAGGACTGGAAGGGACCTCGAGAGGTCATCGAGTCCAGTCCCCTGCCCGCATGGCAGGACCAATACCATCTAGGCCATCCCTGATAGACATTTATCTAACCTACTCTTAAATATCTCAAGAGATGGAGATTCCACAACCTCCCTCGGCAATTTATTCCAGTGTTTAACCACCCTGACAGTTAGGAACTTTTTCCTAATGTCCAACCTAGACCTCTCTTGCTACAGTTTAAACCCATTGCTTCTGGTTCTATCCTTAGAGGCTAAGGTGAACAAGTTTTCTCCCTCCTCCTTATGACACCCTTTTAAATACCTGAAAACTGCTATCATGTCTCCTCTCAGTCTTCTCTTTTCCAAACTAAAGAAAGCCAATTCTTTCAGCCTTCCTTCATAGGTCATGTTCTCAAGACCTTTAATCATTCTTGTTGCTCTTCTCTGGACCCTTTCCAATTTCTCCACATCTTTTTTAAAATGCGGTGCCCAGAACTGGACACAGTACTCCAGCTGAGGCCTAACCAGAGCAGAGTAGAGCGGAAGAATGACTTCTCGTGTCTTGCTCACAACACACCTGTTAATACATCCCAGAATCAGGTTTGCTTTTTTTGCAACAGCATCACACTGTTGACTCTTGTTTAGCTTGTGGTCCACTATAACCCCTAGATCCCTTTCTGCCGTACTCCTTCCTAGACAGTCTCTTCCCATTCTGTATGTGTGAAACTGATTGTTCCTTCCTAAGTGGAGCACTTTGCATTTGTCTTTGTTAAACTTCATCCTGTTTAACTCAGACCATTTCTCCAATTTGTCCAGATCATTTTGAATTATGACCCTGTCCTCCAAAGCAGTTGCAATCCCTCCCAGTTTGGTATCATCCGCAAACTTAATAAGCGTACTTTCTATGCCAATATCTAAGTCGTTGATGAAGATATTGAACAGCGCCGGTCCCAAAACAGACCCCTGCGATACCCCACTCGTTATGGCTTTCCAGCAGGATTGGGAACTATTAATAACAACTCTCTGAGTACGGTTATCCAGCCAGTTATCCCCCCACCTTATAGTAGCCCCATCTAAATTGTATTTGCCTAGTTTATCAATAAGAATATCATGCGAGACCGTATCAAATGCCTTACTAAAGTCTAGGTATACCACATCCACAGCCTCACCCTTATCCACAAGGCTCGTTATCCTATCAAAGAAAGCTATCAGATTGGTTTGACATGATTTGTTCTTCACAAATCCATGCTGGCTGTTCCCTATCACCTTACCACCTTCCAAGTGTTTGCAGATGATTTCCTTAATTACTTGCTCCATTATCTTCCCTGGCACAGAAGTTAAACTCACTGGTCTGTAGTTTCCTGGGTTGTTTTTATTTCCCTTTTTATAGATGGGCACTATATTTGCCCTTTTCCAGTCTTCTGGAATCTCTCCCGTCTCCCATGATTTTCCAAAGATAATAGCTAGAGGCTCAGATACCTCCTCTATTAGCTCCTTGAGTATTCTAGGATGCATTTCATCAGGCCCGGGTGACTTGCAGGCATCTAACTTTTCTAAGTGATTTTTAACTTGTTCTTTTTTTATTTTATCTGCTAAACCTACCTCCTTCCCATTAGCATTCACTATGTTAGGCATTCCTTCAGACTTCTCGGTGAAGACCGAAACAAAGAAGTCATTAAGCATCTCCGCCATTTCCAAGTTTCCTGTTACTGTTTCTCCCTCTTCACTAAGCAGTGGGCCTACCCTGTCTTTGGTCTTCCTCTTGCTTCTAATGTATTGATAAAAAGTCTTCTTGTTTCCCTTTATTCCCGTAGCTAGTTTGAGCTCATTTTGTGCCTTTGCCTTTCTAATCTTGCCCCTGCATTCCTGTGTTGTTTGCCTATATTCATCCTTTGTAATCTGTCCCAGTTTCCATTTTTTATATGACTCCTTTTTATTTTTTAGATCATGCAAGATCTCATGGTTAAGCCAAGGTGGTCTTTTGCCACATTTTCTATCTTTCCTAACCAGCAGAATAGCTTGCTTTTGGGCCCTTAATAGTGTCCCTTTGAAAAACTGCCAACTCTCCTCAGTTGTTTTTCCCCTCAGTCTTGATTCCCATGGGACCTTACCTATCAGCTCTCTGAGCTTACCAAAATCTGCCTTCCTGAAATCCATTGTCTCTATTTTGCTGTTCTCCCTTCTACCCTTCCTTAGAATTGCAAACTCTATGATTTCATGATCACTTTCACCCAGGCTGCCTTCTACTTTCAAATTCTCAACGAGTTCCTCCCTATTTGTTAAAATCAAGTCTAGAACAGCTTCCCCCCAGTAGCTTTTTCAACCTTCTGAAATAAAAAGTTGTCTCCAATGCAGTCCAGGAATTTGTTGGATAGTCTGTGCCCCGCTGTGTTATTTTCCCAACATATAGCCGGATAGTTGAAGTCCCCCATCACCACCAAATCTTGGGCTTTGGATGATTTTGTTAGTTGCTTAAAAAAAGCCTCATCCACCTCTTCCACCTGGTTAGGTGGCCTGTAGTAGACTCCTAGCATGACATCTCCCTTGTTTTTTACCCCTTTTAGCCTAACCCAGAGACTCTCAACACTTCCGTCTCCTATGTCCATCTCTACCTCAGTCCAAGTGTGTACATTTTTAATATACAAGGCAACACCTCCTCCCTTTTTCCCCTGTCTATCCTTCCTGGGCAAGCTGTACCCATCCACACCAACATTCCAATCACGTGTATTATCCCACCAAGTTTCAGTGATGCCAACAATGTCATAGTTGTATTTATTTATTAGCACTTCCCGTTCTTCCTGCTTATTCCCCATACTTCTCGCATTTGTATATAGACATCTAAGATACTGGTTTGATCTTTCCTCCCAGTTTTGTCCTGACCCTCCTTTCCCTCTGACAATATAGCCCACACTCCCTCTCGTTTTTGACCCATCTCCCCGGTCTCCATGTTCCCCACTTACCTGTGGGCTTTGCTCACCTGTCCCCGTCGAACCTAGTTTAAAGCCCTCCTCACTAGGTTAGCCAGTCTGTGTCCAAAGGTACTAATAACTTGAGCTGTGGTTTGGAGGTGGAACAGCTGTCAAGGGCACTGAGGGGGAGATAGCAGGAGCTCATCCTTCAAGGAGGGGGGTTGTCACTGGAGGTTACTAGAAAGGATAAGAAGACTCCATTCTGGGGTTCAGGAGGTGAATTTATCCCTCAGTGGTGGGCAGGTGATGGGTGGAAGTAGTGCTGGTTCCAGGTGCCCTTAATTCCCGCTGATTCCTCGGGGCGTTTGAGTCTTTGACAGGTTCTCGTTCCCTTGCAGCAGGAGGACGTCACGGCCAAAAGTGATGCACCAGCTCCGCATCATCCGGCACTTGCGCCAGATTCCTGAGACACTGCAGGGGCTGTGCCTCTGAGGCCATCAGCAACTCCCGCTCCCTGCTGCAGGTACTGCTCTGGCTCACTGTAAATGGGGAGCTAGTGGAAGGGGAAATGGAGCCCCGTGGCACTCACTAAAAGGGAAAGTGGTGGATTCTCCATCTCTTGATGTCATTGAAGGAAGACTAGATGCCTTTCTGCAATGTGTGTGCCCAAAAAGTAACTATTGTACTATACAGCAAGCCTATGGTATGCAAGGGGTTAGATGAGATGCTCTAAAGGTCTCTTCTGGCCATAAAGTCCCCTATTTTTGGAAACACTGAGTGTAGCATTGGGAGCAGCCTCTGATGTTTTACCGTCTAGCCGGCTTGCTTCCTAGAATGAACAGGAATTGAGTGGGGTGATCCACAGAGAGTAGCTGAAACCTTCAAAGTGTCAGGCCCGCAGCAGGACATTAGCACTTCCGGGGAAGGGTGGGTGTGGCAGTGATATCACAAAGGCCTTTTGCAGGACGTCGGCCTATTGGTCAAAGGTGTTAGGGAGGTGGTGACCTCCGAGAGAGATGCTGACATCAGCCTGGCAGGACAGGAGCACAGGGCCAGGGAAACCTCAGAGACCCCTGTGGCTTTGCTTCAGCAAGTCTCCTTCTCGAGGTCTCTCTTTGAGGACTGAGAGAGTGTTAGGGTTGACGTATGTGAGTGTGAGCAGGAGCCTCTTTCGAGTTTTCTCCTTTCCTTTGACGGATTTTACTAGAAAATAGACGTCCCTATTTAGAAGGTAAGAGCCTCCAAGTGGTTTTGGAACCTGCTCAGTCTGATCCATCTGGTGCCAGCTGAATTCTAGGCATGGAAAACAGTAGTTTAAGATGGCAGAATTTTATTCCCTCCCTGGGATTTTGTCCCGTAGAATCACTGGGGACATTAGGGTTTGTCCTTTTCGTTTTACCTTTTCCTCCATCCCTCCTTCCTTTCTCTTCATCTCTTACTTCTTTTGTCCTTTCTCCTGTTCCCCTTTCACCACCAGGAGTGGTGTGTGTGTGTTTGTGTGTGTCTTGCTGGGGGTGCTCTTCACGTCCCCTTGTGGGGAGTTCATCCAAAACTGTATGGTTGAAATAGTGCTTGGACTCCACTGACACTAGATGCTGCCATCCTGTGGCTTAGCATTAGTGTCTGGGATGACTTGGGGCAAGATCTCAACCTCCCCTCAACCCACTTCACTTCTGGCAGAATCCCTCCTGCCCCCCCGCTAGAGCCGCCTCGATGCCCAACCTGGTTGGGGGTGCAGAAGAGGGTTCTGATAACTTGAGGTTTGGTTTGGAGGTGGAACAGCTGTGAAGAACACTGAGGGGGAGGTAGCAGGAGCTAATCCTACAAGGAGGGGGGTTGGCACTGGAGGATACTAGAAAGGACAAGAAGACTCCATTCTGGGGTTCAGGAGGTGAATTCATCCCTCAGCGGTGGGCAGGTGGTGGGTGGAAATACTGCTGGTTCCAGGTGCCCTTAATTCCCCCTGATTCCTCGGGGCCTTTGAGTCTCTGACAGGTTCTCGTTCCCTTGCAGCAGGAGGACGTCACGGCCAAAGTGATGCACCAGCTCCGCATCATCCGGCACTTGCGCCAGGTGCCTGAGACACTGCAGGGGCTATTCCTCTGAGGCCTTCAGCAACTCCCGCTCCCTGCTGCAGGTACTGCTCTGGCTCACTGTAAATGGGGAGCTAGTGGAAGGGGAAATGGAGTCCCCTGGCCCTCACTAAAAGGGAAAGTGGTGGATTCTCCATCTCTTGATGTCATTGAAGGAAGACTAGATGCCTTTCTCCAATGTGTGTGCCCAAAAAGTAACTATTGTACTATACAGCAAGCCTATGGTTTGCAAGGGGTTAGATGAGATGCTCTAAAGGTCTCTTCTGGCCATAAAGTCCCCTAATTTTGGAAACACTGAGTGTAGCATAGGGAGCAGCCTCTGATGTTTTACCGTCTAGCCGGCTTGCTTCCTAGAATGAACAGGCATTGAGTGGCGTGATCCACAGAGAGTAGCTGAAACCTTCAAAGTGTCAGGCCAGCAGCAGGACATTAGCACTTCCGGGGAAGGGTGGGTGTGGCAGTGATATCACAAAGGCCTTTTGCAGGACGTCAGCCTATTGGTCAAAGGTGTTAGGGAGGTGGTGACCTCCGAGAGAGATGCTGACATCAGCCTGGCAGGACAGGAGCACAGGGCCAGGGAAACCTCAGAGACCCCTGTGGCTTTGCTTCAGCAAGTCTCCTTCTCGAGGTCTCTCTTTGAGGACTGAGAGAGTGTTAGGGTTGACGTATGTGAGTGTGAGCAGGAGCCTCTTCCGAGTTTTCTCCTTTCCTTTGACGGATTTTACTAGAAAACAGACGTCCCTATTTAGAAGGTAAGAGCCTCCAAGAGGTTTTGGAACCTGCTCAGTCTGATCCATCTGGTGCCAGCTGAATTCTAGGCATGGAAAACAGTAGTTTAAGATGGCAGAATTTTATTCCCTCCCTGGGATTTTGTCCCGTAGAATCACTGGGGACATTAGGGTTTGTCCTTTTCGTTTTACCTTTTCCTCCATCCCTCCTTCCTTTCTCTTCATCTCTTACTTCTTTTGTCCTTTCTCCTGTTCCCCTTTCACCACCAGGAGTGGTGTGTGTGTGTGTGTGTGTGTGTGTTTGTGTGTGTGTTGCTGGGGGTGCTCTTCACCTCCCCTTGTGGGGAGTTCATCCAAAACTGTATGGTTGAAATAGTGCTTGGATTCCACTGACACTAGATGCTGCCATCCTGTGGCTTAGCATTAGTGTCTGGGATGACTTGGGGCAAGATCTCAACCTCCCCTCAACCCACTTCACTTCTGGCAGAATCCCTCCTGCCCCCCCGCTAGAGCCGCCTCGATGCCCAACCTGGTTGGGGGTGCAGAAGAGGGTTCTGATAACTTGAGCTGTGGTTTGGAGGTGGAACAGCTGTGAAGAACACTGAGGGGGAGGTAGCAGGAGCTAATCCTACAAGGAGGGGGGTTGGCACTGGAGGATACTAGAAAGGACAAGAAGACTCCATTCTGGGGTTCAGGAGGTGAATTCATCCCTCAGCGGTGGGCAGGTGGTGGGTGGAAATACTGCTGGTTCCAGGTGCCCTTAACTCCCCCTGATTCCTCGCGGCCTTTGAGTCTCTGACAGGTTCTCGTTCCCTTGCAGCAGGAGGACGTCATGGCCAAAGTGATGCACCAGCTCCGCATCATCCGGCACTTGCGCCAGGTGCCTGAGACACTGCATGGGTTGTTCCTCTGAGTCTTTCAGCAACTCCCGCTCCCTGCTGCAGGTACTGCTCTGTCTCACTGTAAATGGGGAACTAGTGGAAGGGGAAATGGAGCCCCCTGGCCCTCACTAAAAGGGAAAGTGGTGGATTCTCCATCTCTTGATGTCATTGAATTAAGACTAGATGCCTTTCTGGAATGTGTGTGCCCAAAAAGTAACTATTTTACTATACAGGAGGCCTATGATATGCAGGGGCTTAGATGAGATGCTCTAAAGGTGTCTTGTGGCCATAAAGTCTACAAATTTTGGAAACACTGAGTGTAGTATTGGGAGCAGCCTGTGATGTTTTACTGTCTAGCCGGCTTGCTTCCTAGAATGAAGACGCATTGAGTGGGGTGATCCAGAGAGAGTACCTGTGTCAAGGCTATATCCCCACTTTGAAGTTTAGGGTACAAATGTAGGGGCCTGCATGAAAACTTCTAAGCTTAACCACCATCCCAAGGCTAATTTCCTCCCCTGGGTAGCCTTGAGAAACCTTTCACCAATTCCCTGGTGAATACAGATCCAACCCCCTTGGATCTTAAAACAAGGAGAAATTAACCATCCCCCCTCCTTCCTCCCACCAACTCCTGGTGAATCAAGATCCAAACTCCTTGGATCTTAAAACAAGGAAAAATCAATCAGGTTCTTAAAAATAAGGCTTTTAATTAAAGAAAAAGGTAAAAATCATCTCTGTAAAATCAGTATGGAAATTAACCTTACAGGGTAATCAAACTTAAAGAGCTCAGAGGACTCCCCTCTAGTCTTAGGTTCAAAGTACAGCAAACAAAGATAAACACTCTAGTAAAAGGTACATTTACAAGTTGAGAAAACAAAGGAAAACTAACACGCCTTATTTGAAATAGGAGAGACTTGTTTAGAAAGATGTGGAGAACCTGGATTGATGTCTGGTCCCTCTCAGTCCCGAGGGCGAACACCCACACAAACAAAGAACACAAACAAAAGCCTTCCCCTCCCCAAGATTTGAAAGTATCTTGTCCCCTTATTGGTCCTTTAGGTCAGATGCCAGCCAGGTTACCTGAGCTTCTTAACCCTTTACAGGGAAAAGGATTTTGGAGTCTCTGGCCAGGAGGGATTTTATAGTACTGTACACAGGACAGCTGTTACCCTTCCCTTTATAGTTATGACAACCTCAAACCTTCAAAGTGTCAGGCCAGCAGCAGGACATTAGCACTTGAGGGTTTGGTTGGGTGTGGCAGTGACATCACAAAGGCCTTTTGCAGGATGTCAGCTTATTGGTCAAATGTGTTAGGGAGGTGGTGACCTCAGAGAGAGATGCTGACATCAGCCTGGCAGGACAGGAGCACAGGGCCAGGGAAACCTCAGAGACCCCTGTGGCTTTGCTTCAGCAAGTCTCCTTCTCGAGGTCTCTCTTTGAGGACTGAGAGAGTATTAGGGTTCACGTACGTGAGTGCGTGCAGGAGCCTCTTTCGAGTTTTCTCCTTTCCTTTTACTGATTTTACTAGAAAACAGACGTCCCTGTTTAGAAGGTAAGAGCCTCCAAGAGGTTTTGGCAGCTGCTCAGTCTGATCCATCTGGTGCCAGCTGAATTCTAGGCATGGAAAACAGTAGTTTAAGATGGCAGAATTTTATTCCATCCCTTGGATTTTGTGCCGTAGAATCACTGGGGACATTAGGGTTTGTCCTTTTTGTTTTACCTTTTCCTCCATCCCTCCTTCCTTTCTCTTCATCTCTTACTTCTTTTGTCCTTTCTCCTGTTCCTCGAAAACTGTGGGGTTGAAATAGTGTTTGGACTCCACTGACACTAGATGCTGCCATCCTGTGGCTTAGCATTAGTGTCTGGGATGACTTGGGTCAAGATCTCAACTTCCCCGCAACCCACTTCACTGCTGCCAGAATCCCTCCTGCCCCCCCTGCTAGAGCCGCCTCCCTGGCCAACCTGGGTGGGGGTGGAGAACAGTGTTTTTTTCATACATTCATAGATTATCGGACTGGAAGGGACCTCGAGAGGTCATCGAGTCCAGTCCCCTGCCCCCGTGGCAGGACCAAATACCATCTAGACCATCCCTGATAGACATTTATCTAACCTACTCTTAAATATCTCAAGAGATGGAGATTCCACAACCTCCCTCGGCAATTTATTCCAGTGTTTAACCACCCTGACAGTTAGGAACTTTTTCCTAATGTCCAACCTAGACCTCCCTTGCTGCACTTTAAACCCATTGCTTCTGGTTCTATCCTTAGAGGCTAAGGTGAACAAGTTTTCTCCCTCCTCCTTATGACACCCTTTTAAATACCTGAAAACTGCTATCATGTCTCCTCTCAGTCTTCTCTTTTCCAAACTAAACAAAGCCAATTCTTTCAGCCTTCCTTCATAGGTCATGTTCTCAAGACCTTTAATCATTCTTGTTGCTCTTCTCTGGACCCTTTCCAATTTCTCCACATCTTTTTTAAAATGCGGTGCCCAGAACTGGACACAATACTCCAGCTGAGGCCTAACCAGAGCAGAGTAGAGCGGAAGAATGACTTCTCGTGTCTTGCTCACAACACACCTGTTAATACATCCCAGAATCAGGTTTGCTTTTTTTGCAACAGCATCACACTGTTGACTCATATTTAGCTTGTGGTCCACTATAACCCCTAGATCCCTTTCTGCCGTACTCCTTCCTAGACAGTCTCTTCCCATTCTGTATGTGTGAAACTGATTGTTCCTTCCTAAGTGGAGCACTTTGCATTTGTCTTTGTTAAACTTCATCCTGTTTAACTCAGACCATTTCTCCAATTTGTCCAGATCATTTTGAATTATGATCCTGTCCTCCAAAGCAGTTGCAATCCCTCCCAGTTTGGTATCATCCGCAAACTTAATAAGCGTACTTTCTATGCCAATATCTAAGTCGTTGATGAAGATATTGAACAGCGCCGGTCCCAAAACAGACCCCTGCGATACCCCGCTCGTTATGGCTTTCCAGCAGGATTGGGAACTCTTAATAACAACTCTCTGAGTACGGTTATCCAGCCAGTTATGCACCCACCTTATAGTAGCCCCATCTAAATTGTATTTGCCTAGTTTATCAATAAGAATATCATGCGAGACCGTATCAAATGCCTTACTAAAGTCTAGGTATACCACATCCACAGCCTCACCCTTATCCACAAGGCTCGTTATCCTCTCAAAGAAAGCTATCAGATTGGTTTGACATGATTTGTTCTTCACAAATCCATGCTGGCTGTTCCCTATCACCTTACCACCTTCCAAGTGTTTGCAGATGATTTCCTTAATTACTTGCTCCATTATCTTCCCTGGCACAGAAGTTAAACTCACTGGGGTCTGTAGTTTCCTGGGTTGTTTTTATTTCCCTTTTTATAGATGGGCACTATATTTGCCCTTTTCCAGTCTTCTGGAATCTCTCCCGTCTCCCATGATTTTCCAAAGATAATAGCTAGAGGCTCAGATACCTCCTCTATTAGCTCCTTGAGTATTCTAGGATGCATTTCATCAGGCCCGGGTGACTTGCAGGCATCTAACTTTTCTAAGTGATTTTTAACTTGTTCTTTTTTTATTTTATCTGCTAAACCTACCCCCTTCCCATTAGCATTCACTATGTTAGGCATTCCTTCAGACTTCTCGGTGAAGACCGAAACAAAGAAGTCATTAAGCATCTCCGCCATTTCCAAGTTTCCTGTTACTGTTTCTCCCTCTTCACTAAGCAGTGGGCCTACCCTGTCTTTGGTCTTCCTCTTGCTTCTAATGTATTGATAAAAAGTCTTCTTGTTTCCCTTTATTCCCGTAGCTAGTTTGAGCTCATTTTGTGCCTTTGCCTTTCTAATCTTGCCCCTGCATTCCTGTGTTGTTTGCCTATATTCATCCTTTGTAATCTGTCCCAGTTTCCATTTTTTATATGACTCCTTTTTATTTTTTAGATCATGCAAGATCTCATGGTTAAGCCAAGGTGGTCTTTTGCCACATTTTCTATCTTTCCTAACCAGCGGAATAGCTTGCTTTTGGGCCCTTAATAGTGTCCCTTTGAAAAACTGCCAACTCTCCTCAGTTGTTTTTCCCCTCAGTCTTGATTCCCATGGGACCTTACCTATCAGCTCTCTGAGCTTACCAAAATCTGCCTTCCTAAAATCCATTGTCTCTATTTTGCTGTTCTCCCTTCTACCCTTCCTTAGAATTGCAAACTCTATGATTTCATGATCACTTTCACCCAGGCTGCCTTCTACTTTCAAATTCTCAACGAGTTCCTCCCTATTTGTTAAAATCAAGTCTAGAACAGCTTCCCCCCTAGTAGCTTTTTCAACCTTCTGAAATAAAAAGTTGTCTCCAATGCAGTCCAGGAATTTGTTGGATAGTCTGTGCCCCGCTGTGTTATTTTCCCAACATATATCTGGATAGTTGAAGTCCCCCATCACCACCAAATCTTGGGCTTTGGATGATTTTGTTAGCTGCTTAAAAAAAGCCTCATCCACCTCTTCCACCTGGTTAGGTGGCCTGTAGTAGACTCCTAGCATGACATCTCCCTTGTTTTTTACCCCTTTTAGCCTAACCCAGAGACTCTCAACACTTCCGTCTCCTATGTCCATCTCTACCTCAGTCCAAGTGTGTACATTTTTAATATACAAGGCAACACCTCCTCCCTTTTTCCCCTGTCTATCCTTCCTGAGCAAGCTGTACCCATCCACACCAACATTCCAATCATGTGTATTATCCCACCAAGTTTCAGTGATGCCAACAATGTCATAGTTGTATTTGCAAAAAGAAGAACAGGAGGACTTGTGGCACCTTAGAGATGTGGAAGCAGAGAAAAGAACTGACAGAAGGGAACTGCAATGCATGATGGTTGTTAGCAAGAGTCAGGCTTCGTTAGCAAGAGACAGTCTTTGTTAGCAAGAGTCAAGCTAGCTGTGACCCTGATAACCCTGATAACGCGAGATGTGTAGAAGCGAGGATTGTGTGAGACGGGTGAGAAAGAGCTGTGTAAGAAGTCATTGTGACCTCAGTATAGATAAGGTGTAGAAGACCTTTGTGTAGATAAGGTATAGAAACTAATTGTATGTTGGCAAGAGTCAAAACAAGTGAAGAAATGAGATATGAAGATGGCCTATGTATAAACAAAATGCAGCTGTCCCTCGTTATTTCTGTAATGAAAGGTATAAATGCTTGCTGTAATTAGTTACCAGAGAGAGACCTGCTTGCTCTCTCCTCTGCACATGTGAGAGTTAATAATAAAGCGTCTGACTTGCTGTACCTAAACAAAATAGTGAGAACTCAGTTTTTCTCCGACAATTTGGGGGCTCGTCCGGGATGGCAACGCCCACTGAGGCAACAGCAGCTGCTACGGATCGTTCCCCTTCGAACCCCATGGCGCCACAATAGAGGTAAGAGACCTTTTGAAATCTCTATTGGGGTGTCGGAGGAGGACTGTCCGTGGGGCCGTCTGCCCCTGTTGGGCTCACGCCATCCGAACTTATTGACTGTGCAGCAAGGTCAGATGCTGAGCGGCGTAATAGGGGAATTGTTTGCCGCCCCCTGTAAGCATATGCTAGGTGCATAGGGTTTGCACCTGTATTGAGGAGTTGTTACTGCCTCAAGAGGGGTTTTTACCGCCTCAAGTGATGCATCGAGGTACTTGGGAATAGTACCTGGAGGTACTCAGGAGTAGTACCTGATATAAGGCCTTGGTATGTTGGTGTGTGTAGTCTGTGTGTGTGTGTGTGTGTGTGTACACAGTGTGAATTGAGTGTTACCGGAAGACGCCCAGAGTACTCTGCGAAGTCTTTTGGCTCGTGACCAGAACTACTCTAACGCAAGCCCGGTAACTAGAGGATCTTTTAGGAGATCCGACCCATGTAGGTTGACTCGGCCTGGCATCGTCCGGCGAGGAGGCTACCTGGGTCTAGGAGTGTGTGCACCCATCTTCCCTCCCCCTTTTCCTCTCCGTGTGAGCCACTGACAGTCTGACCATCTCACTGGATGCAACAGAGTAAGCGGCGCTTTCTCTCTGAGATTAGCCGACGCTCTTTGCTGAAGGGAGGTGTAGGGGGTCATGGCTATCCTCGTTAGTCACTCCTGTGTGAATACCCTGTAGGGAGAGATCCTTAGTTTATGAGCCGCTAGCGCGGACAGGGCATCCTTCCCCTTTGAGTGTGTGATTGGAAAATGGGTGGGGGACAGTCTAAGTCTTCCCTCTCACCCCCTAAGGGTACCCCAGTTTATTTCATGTACGTACATTATGGCCCGAAAACCTGCAGGTATTTAAATAGTTGGAATCTTTACACGCGTGCTAATCCATCTAAACAATGTCCACTAGAAGGTACCTTTGATTTAGACAAACTTAAATACCTTAAAGAAACTCTGGCTTCACCAAAAGCCTCTGATACACAGTGGGAGCAATTTGTCTGTTGGTGGGAGGAAGCAACAAAGAGACTCCACGAGTCTCGAGTGCGGAGTCTAAAGGACTCCCAGGAAAAGTTAAAAGCCCAAGTGCAACATTTACAGCTTAAATGCAAGGCATCCAGCTGTTTACCCCCTAGAGCGATTCCTTCTGCTCCTGTGTATCCTAATTCCGTTCAAGCAATTCCTTCTGCTCCCCTTTATCCCCAATTAGTTAGATCTGACAGTGAGGAGGAAACTGCTGAGGATATTTTAGATTTCTTCAGTAACATTCAGCAGCAGCCCGTGCTGCCTCCTCCCCCTGCACAGCATGGGTCTGCTAACGAATCTCACCCGGCAGTGCCAGTTTCACCACCGCATGTATCAGCTGCACACATTGTTCTCTCTTCCCCTGGGAGAGAAGCATCCTCTTCATCACAAAGAGGTGATTCTGAGCCTCCCAGTAACTCCCCTGATTCTAATCCCTCTGAGGAAAGTACCCGTTATCTTACTAGAAGTGTGGCACATGCACTCCAGGTTCCTTTAAGAGGCCTGGTACTATTTCTCAAATGCGTACTTTTCTTGGCATGACTGGGTACTGTAGACAATGGATTTTAGGCTATGCAACAATGATTAAACCCTTACAGGATCTGACTAAGTCAGGTACCCCTGAGCCTCTTCCTTGGTCTCCAGAGGCTGAACAAGCTTTTGTTGCTATCAAGCAAAGTCTGTCCAGTGCACCAGCCCTGGGACTTCCTGATTATGCTAAACCCTTCACTCTTTTCTGTCATGAGCGTAATGGGTTTGCTTTGGCTGTATTAACGCAAAGGCACGGAGACAAACACCGTCCCATTGCTTATTACAGTACTGCCCTAGACGCTGTGGCAGCTGGATTTCCCCCTTGCCTGCGTGCTGTAGCTGCAGCAGCTCTTGCTGTACAGGTATCTGAATCTATTGTCTTAGGATCTCCTTTGATTGTTGCTGTCCCTCATGCTGTGGCTGCTCTCTTGTTAAAATCTAAGACACAGCATCTATCCACGTCTCGTCTTACAAAATATGAGCTTGTCTTGTTGTCTTCATCTCATATCACTTTGGCTCGTTGCCCTGTTCTAAATCCTGCCTCCTTGTTGCCTGGGCCCGAAGACGGAGACCCACATGACTGTGTGTCTGTGACATCGGTTCTCTCTCGTCCAAGAGATGATTTACTAGATGTGCCTTTGCAAAATCCTGATCTTATTTACTTTGTAGATGGTTCGTGCTTGCGAGATTCTAAGGGCAAATTGGTTGCTGGTTATGCTGTGTGTTCTGCACATGCTGTTATTGAAAGTGCTTTCCTTCCTTCTGTGTTTTCTGCTCAAGTGGCCGAACTTGTGGCTTTAACTCGAGCCTGCATTCTCGCTCAGGATCAAGCAGTTACAAACTATACAGACTCCCGTTATGCTTTTGGAGTGGTACATGATTATGGGTTGCTCTGGAAGTATAGAGGTTTTCTTACATCCACTGGTTCTCCTATTAAGAACAGTCTGCATGTCTCTGCTCTTTTAGATGCTCTTTTATTGCCCAAAGCTATAGCTGTCGTGAAATGTACAGCTCACCAGACCCCTCATGATGAAGTTACCCGTGGAAATGCTTTGGCAGACTCTGCAGCCAAAGCAGCGGCCCTTTCTGCACCTCAGGCTGAATATACTTGTGCTTTGATTGAACAGCCTCCACTAGCCTCCCTTGAGGATCTGGCCAAGATCCAGGAAGCTGCACCGGCAGCTGAGAAACGTTTTTGGAGTGCTAATGGCTGTATTCTACACCCTGATCATCTTTGGTGTGCCCCAGCTGGTCGCCTGGTTGCACCGAAGATGCTAATGCCCTATCTTGCTCGTGTATACCACGGAATGGCTCACGTGAGCAAAGGGGGGATGGTTGCTGCGGTTAACCGAGATTGGTGTGCGTTCGGTTTCCCAGTCATTGCACATCACTACTGTCAACAATGTGTGATTTGTCAGCAGCATAACATTGGTAAAGCTGTTAAAGTTAGGCAGGCAGCTCACCCTCCCCCTTGGGGACCTTTTGTAAATATTCAGATTGATTTTATTCAACTGTCTAAATGTTGTGGCTATGAATATGTATTGGTTTTGGTGGATGTATTTTCAAATTGGGTTGAAGCTTTTCCCTGCAGGAAAGCAGATGCCAGGACTGTTGTGAAACTTCTGCTTAAAGATTTTGTACCACGATTTGGCATCCCTGTGAGTATCAACAGTGACCGTGGAACTCATTTTACTGGACAGATTGTAAAGGAGTTATGTGCAGCTTTGCAGACTCAACACAACCTTCACTGTCCCCACCATCCGCAGTCTGCTGGGACAGTGGAACGCCAGAATGGAATTCTGAAAAATAAACTGGCCAAGATTTGTGCTGAAACAAACTTGAAGTGGCCAGATGCCCTTCCTCTGGCACTAATGAGTATGAGGGCCACTCCCAATCGAAAGACTGGACTCAGCCCTCATGAGATTCTGACAGGGCGCCCGATGAGACTACCAACTGCGCCCCCACTGACCCTAGCTCAGATGGACATTCATTTAATGGATGACACAATGCTTAAGTATTGTCAGACACTAATGAAATGTGTTAAGTCTTTCTATACACAGGTGAAAGAAGCACTACCCAAGGATCCTGTGCAGCCCTGCCACTCGCTGGAACCAGGAGACTGGGTCTACATAAAGGTCCATCAGCGAAAGACTGCCCTGGCTCCACGCTGGAAAGGTCCTTTCCAAGTCCTGCTAACTACCAACACTGCTGTGAAGTGCCAAGGACTGCCCACCTGGACCCATGCTTCACACTGCAAAAAGACCCCTCCGCCTGGAGAGGATTCTCCAGCAGCTGATCAGCCTGTTTCTCCTGCTAGCTCTGCTGTGCCTCCTGGACAGCAGGGAAAGAGGACAAGGTGAAGTGCTAGTAACCTCTCCCTTGTCCACTGACAGATCTACTGTGCCTTTGAATTCTTTTACAGGAACCACACCAGTACAGGGTGAAGTGCTAGTAACCTCTCCCCTGCACTGTGGTGAATCACAACTGTTTTAAAGAAGAAAAGAAGAAACACTCGCTCTGCTGAAACCACCAAAGTCCAGAACTTTCTAACTACAAAAGACATTAAGAACTGGCCCTGGTGGAAGAAACGAAGTATTGTTTATTGGCAAGGAGGGAACTGTGGGGAACGTTCCTGGGAATGTGGGGTCCAGTGGTGGGGTGGATTCTTTCCAGGATCAGGGCTTTGTGCTTATGGACAGGTACCTTCAGGATGCACTGCCCTCCCTAATTGGCTTTCAGATGATGAATATCAAAAACGCCTTGCCACCACAAAGACTACACCTACCACTAGTCCCTTGACCCTTGCCACCACCACTGTAACTTATCCAGATACAAACAGTACTACACATTCCAATGAAACTCATTGGGCCAACTAGAGAAGGCCATAGGCCTTGTTTCTGGAGCACAACTAACCCAGGTACAGGCTGGAGTTGGTGAGTTACATGTTATCTCCACCCTTAGTTCTATGACCCAGAAGTTACTGACAGAGATGGTATTGAATATCACTGAGGCTGGGAAGGCATTGCAGTGAGATCTAGCATGCTCAGAGATTCAGGATTTCTTGAATGACCAGCTAATGGCCATTCGGAATGATCTAGAGCACCAGGCTTGGCCCACTGCCCTTACAGACACGTCAGGAGTACCATCTGACCTGTGGCCATGGAGACATACTTGGAAACTTTCTGGGTGGAAGTGTGGACGTTCTCAGTGCTCCTTCCAAGCATATGGACCGGTACAGGGGGTGTGGGCTCCCACATACCGTATCCTGCCGGGTCCATGGGGAGGATGCATATGGGATTGGGTAATTCATCGAGACATCTGGGAAATTAGACCACCTGGTATGCCCAATCGATTTTTAGTTAGTGCTCCTAGGATTGCACCTGACATTTGGATGGGGTTAGGTAACCTGTGGACATTCTGGCCATTAGAACCCCCACAGCTTCAGTGTACACGTAAACTGAAGCCAGGAGAAGTTGTCACTGTCTATGACTACGTTTGCTGGGAGGGTAGGGGACAAGGAACTACCCTGACAGGACACTTACTCTTCCAAGCTAATGATAGCTGTGTGTATGTTAATGACACCATATCACAAGACATACATTTTAATCTCACTACCACTGCAGGCAATCATATCATTTACTGGCCTGCAGATAGAGTTTTTCAAGTAGCCCTTAGGTTCCAGATACCCTTTAATTGGACTAGTTTACTATCTGATAGATTTCAAAATTTGCTTTCATTGTTACCTGAGATTCAGAAAATCTCTGAGGTACAAGGGCAAATTCACATGCTTCAAAATGTATATCAAGTAGAAAAGTATGCCTTTCACACTGCTTATAGAGTATCTACCTTATGTACTAAATATGATGTATTGTGCTTTATGACAAAGGCTGTACAACAACCCCATTATAGTATTGCTATGGGAATGTTATTGCTTGTATTGTTATTAGTTAGTTTAGGATTATGTTGTTGTTGTTGTTGTTGTAAAAGACGTAATAATAGTAATACCTTTCATGTTCATGCTAATCATGCATTATCATTGCATCCAATCAGAACCCCTAAGGTTGAAGCATCTAATTTAGAATCTGAAGTCCAGGACTTGATGCAAATAGAGATTTGAGAATGTTTGTTGTACTAGAAGTACAAAAGGGGGGGGTTGTGGAAGCAGAGAAAAGAACTGACAGAAGGGAACTGCAATGCATGATGGTTGTTAGCAAGAGTCAGGCTTCGTTAGCAAGAGACAGTCTTTGTTAGCAAGAGTCAAGCTAGCTGTGACCCTGATAACCCTGATAACGCGAGATTTGTAGAAGCGAGGATTGTGTGAGACGGGTGAGAAAGAGCTGTGTAAGAAGTCATTGTGACCTCAGTATAGATAAGGTGTAGAAGACCTTTGTGTAGATAAGGTATAGAAACTAATTGTATGTAGGCAAGAGTCAAAACAAGTAAGGAAATGAGATATCAAGATGGCCTATGTATAAACAAAATGCAGCTGTCCCTCGTTATTTCTGTAATGAAAGGTATAAATGCTTGCTGTAATTAGTTACCAGAGAGAGACCTGCTTGCTCTCTCCTCTGCACATGTGAGAGTTAATAATAAAGCGTCTGACTTGCTGTACCTAAACAAAATAGTGAGAACTCAGTTTTTCTCCGACAGAGACTAACAAATTTATTAGAGCATAAGCTTTCGTGGACTACAGCCCACTTCTTCGGATGCATATAGAATGGAACATATATTGAGGAGATATATATACACACATACAGAGAGCATAAACAGGTGGGAGTTGTCTTACCACCTCTGAGAGGCCAATTAATTAAGAGAAAAAAAACTTTTGAAGTGATAATCAAGCTAGCCCAGTACAGACAGTTAGATAACAAGTGTGAGAATACTTACAAGGGGAGATAGATTCAATGTTTGTAATGGCTCAACCATTCCCAGTCCTTATTCAAACCGGAGTTGATTGTGTCTAGTTTGCATATCAATTCTAGCTCAGCAGTTTCTCGTTGGAGTCTGTTTTTGAAGTTTTTCTGTTGTAATATAGCCACCCGCAGGTCTGTCACTGAATGACCAGACAGGTTAAAGTGTTCTCCCACTGGTTTTTGAGTATTTTGATTCCTGATGTCAGATTTGTGTCCATTAATTCTTTTGCGTAGAGACTGTCCGGTTTGGCCAATGTACATGGCAGAGGGGCATTGCTGGCACATGATGGCATATATCACATTGGTAGATGTGCAGGTGAACGAGCCCCTGATGGTATGGCTGATGTGATTAGGTCCTATGATGATGTCACTGGAATAGATATGTGGACAGAGTTGACATCGGGGTTTGTTACAAGGATAGGTTCCTTGGTTAGTGGTTTTGTTCAGTGATGTGTGGTTGCTGGTGAGTATTTGCTTTAGGTTGGGGGGTTGTCTGTAAGCGAGGACAGGTCTGCCTCCCAAGATCTGTGAGAGTAAAGGATCATCTTTCAGGATAGGTTGTAGATCTCTGATGATGCGCTGGAGAGGTTTTAGTTGGGGGCTGAAGGTGACAGCTAGTGGTGTTCTGTTATTTTCTTTGTTGGGCCTGTCTTGTAGGAGGTGACTTCTGGGTACTCGTCTGGCTCTGTCAATCTGTTTTTTCACTTCAGCAGGTGGGTATTGTAGTTTTAAGAATGCTTGATAGAGATCTTGTAGGTGCTTGTCTCTATCCGACCGTCTGGCTCCAGACACAGATCCAGGGTCTGAATCTCCTGTCCCAAAGCTGCAAGTTACCTGAAAACAGCGTACAGAAGTGCGCTTGTCTTTAGCACTCAGATGCCCAACTCCCAATGGGGTCTAAACCCAGATAAATCCGTTTTACCCTGCATAAAGTTTATGCATAAAGTTTATGCAGGGCAAACTCATAAATTGTTCGCCCTCTATAACACTGATAGAGAGATATGCACAGTTGTTTGCTCCCCCAGGTATTAATACATACTCTGAGTGAATAGTTGTATTTATTTATTAGCACTTCCAGTTCTTCCTGCTTATTCCCCATACTTCTCGCATTTGTATATAGGCATCTAAGATACTGGTTTGATCTTTCCTCCCAGTTTTGTCCTGACCCTCCTTTCCCTCTGACAATATAGCCCACACTCCCTCTCGTTTTTGACCCCTCTGCCTGGTCTCCATGTTCCCCACTTACCTGTGGGCTTTGCTCACCTGTCCCCGTCGAACCTAGTTTAAAGCCCTCCTCACTAGGTTAGCCAGTCTGTGTCCAAAGGTATTAATCACTTGAGCTGTGGTTTGGAGGTGGAACAGCTGTCAAGGGCACTGAGGGGGAGATAGCAGGAGCTCATCCTTCAAGGAGGGGGGTTGGCACTGGAGGTTACTAGAAAGGACAAGAAGACTCCATTCTGGGGTTCAGGAGGTGAATTTATCCCTCAGTGGTGGGCAGGTGATGGGTGGAAGTAGTGCTGGTTCCAGGTGCCCTTAATTCCCGCTGATTCCTCGGGGCGTTTGAGTCTCTGACAGGTTCTCGTTCCCTTGCAGCAGGAGGACGTCACGGCCAAAAGTGATGCACCAGCTCCGCATCATCCGGCACTTGCACCAGATTCCTGAGACACTGCAGGGGCTGTGCCTCTGAGGCCATCAGCAACTCCCGCTCCCTGCTGCAGGTACTGCTCTGGCTCACTGTAAATGGGGAGCTAGTGGAAGGGGAAATGGAGCCCCCTGGCACTCACTAAAAGGGAAAGTGGTGGATTCTCCATCTCTTGATGTCATTGAAGGAAGACTAGATGCCTTTCTGCAATGTGTGTGCCCAAAAAGTAACTATTGTACTATACAGCAAGCCTATGATATGCAAGGGGTTAGATGAGATGCTCTAAAGGTCTCTTCTGGCCATAAAGTCTACTAATTTTGGAAACACTGAGTGTAGCATTGGGAGCAGCCTCTGATGTTTTACTGTCTAGCCCGCTTGCTTCCTAGAATGAGGATGCATTGAGTGGGGTGATCCACAGAGAGTAGCTCAAACCTTCAAAGTGTCAGGCCAGTAGCAGGACATTAGCACTTTAGGGTTTGGTTGGGTGTGGCAGTGATATCACAAAGGCCTTATCCTGGACCTCAGCCTATGGGTCAAAGGTGTTAGGGAGGTGGTTACCTGAGAGAGAGATGCTGACATCAGCCAGGCAGGACAGGAGCGCAGGGCCAGGGAAACCTCAGAGACCCCTTTGGCTTTGCTTTAGCAAGTCTCCTTCTCGAGGTCTCCCTTTTTAGGACTCAGAGAGTATTAGGGTTCAAGTATGTGAGTGTGAGGAGGAACCTCTTTTGAGTTTCTCCTTTTATTGATTTTACTAGAAAACAGACCTGCCTGTTGAGAAGGTAAGAACCTTGGAGAGGTTTTAACCTGCTCAGTCTGCAGTCTGATCCATCTGGTGCCAGCTGAATTCTAGGCATGGAAAACACTAGTTCAAGGTGGCAGAATTTTATAGCCCACCTGGGATTTTGTGCCGTAGAATCACTGGGGACATTAGGGTTTGTCCTTTTAGTTTTACCTTTTCCTCCATCCCTCCTTGCTTTCTCTTGTTCCCCTCCCACCACCAGGAGTGGTGTGTGTGTGTGTGTGTTGCTGGGGGTGCTCTTCACCTCCCATTGTGGGAAGTTGACACTGCAAGGGCTGTGCCTCTGTGGACATCAGCAACTCCCACTCCCTGCTGCAGGTACTACTCTAGCTCACTGTAAATGGGGTGCTAGTGGAAGGGGAAATGGAACCCCCTGGCACTCACTAAAAGGGAAAGTGGTGGATTCTCCATCTCTTGATGTCATTGAATGAAGACTAGATGCCTTTCTGGAATGTGTGTGCCCAAAGAGTAACTATTGTACGATACAGTAAGCCTATGATATGCAGGGGCTTAGATTAGATGCTCTAAAGGTCTCTTGTGGCCATAAAGTCTACTAATTTTGGAAACACTGAGTGTAGCATTGGGAGCAGCCTCTGATGTTTTACTGTCTAGCCCACTTGCTTCCTAGAATGAAGACGCATTGAGTGGGGTGATCCACAGAGAGTAGCTCAAACCTTCATAGTGTCAGGCCAGCAGCAGGACATTAGCACTTAAGGGTTTGATTGGTGGCAGTGATATCACAAAGGTCTTTTGCAGGACCTCAGCATATTGGTCAAAGGTGTTAGGGAGGTGGTAACCTCAGAGAGAGATGCTGCCATCAGCGAGGCAGGACAGGGGCGCATGGCCAGGGAAACCTCAGAGACCCCTGTGGCTTTGCTTCAGCAAGTCTCCTTCTCGAGGTTTCTCTTGAGGACTGAGAGAGTATTAGGATTCACGTATTTGAGTGAGAGCAGGAGCCTCTTTCGAGTTGTCTCCTTTCCTTTTACTGATTTTACTAGAAAACAGACATCCCTGTTTAGAAAGTAAGAGCCTCCAAGAGGTTTTGGAACCTGCTCAGTCTGATCCATCTGGTGCCAGCTGAATTCTAGGCATGGAAAACACTAGTTCAAGGTGGCAGAATTTTAATCCCTCCCTGTAATTTTGTCTGGTAGAATCACTGGGGACATTAGGGTTTGTCCTTTTCGTTTTACCTTTTCCTCCATCCCTCCTTCCTTTCTCTTTATCTCTTACTTCTTTTGTCCTTTCGCTTGTTCCCCTCCCACCACCAGGAGTGGTATATGTGTGTGTGTGTGTGTGTGTGTTGCTGGGGGTGCTCTTCACCTCCCCTTGTTGGGAGTTGATCCAAAACTGTATGGTTGAAATAGTGCTTGGACTCCACTGACACTAGATGCTGCCATCGTGTGGTTTAGCATTAGTGTCTGGGATGACTTGGGGCAAGATCTCAACCTCCCCGCAACCCACTTCACTGCTGCCAGAATCCCACCTGCCCCCCCTGCTAGAGCCGCCTCCCTGCCCAACCTGGGTGGGGGTGGAGAAGAGGGTTCTGATAACTTGAGCTGTGGTTTGGAGGTGGAACAGCTGTCAAGGGCACTGAGGGGGAGGTAGCAGGAGCTCACCCTACAAGGACGGGGGTTGGCACTGGAGATTACTAGAAAGGAGAAGACGACTCCATTCTGGGGTTCAGGAGGTGAATTCATCCCTCAGTGGTGGGCAGGCGCTGGGTGTAAATACTGCTGGTTCCAGGTGTCCTTAATTGCCCCTGATTCCTCGGGGCATTTGAGTCTCTGACAGGTTCTCGTTCCCTTGCAGGAGGAGGATGTCACGGCCAAAGGGATGCACCAGCTCCGCATCATCCGGCACTTACGCCATGTGCCTGAGACACTGCAGGGGCTGTTCCTCTGAGGCCTTAGCAATTCCCTCTCCCGGCTGCAAGTACTGCTCTGTCTCACTGTAAATGGGGAGCTAGTGGAAGGGGAAATGGAGCCCCCTGGCACTCACTAAAAGGGAAAGTGGTGGATTCTCCAACTCTTGATGTCATTGATTGAAGACTAGATGCCTTTCTGGAATGTGTGTGCCCAAAAAGTAACTATTGTACTATACTGGAAGCCTATGTTATGGAGGGGGTTAGATGAGATGCTGTAAAGGTCTCTTCTGGCCAGAAAGTCTCCTACTTTTGGAAACACTGAGTGTAGTATTGGGAGCAGCCTCTGATGTTTTACTGTCTAGCTAGCTTGCTTCCTAGAATGAAGACGAATTTTGTGGTGTGATCCACAGAGCGTAGCTCAAACCTTCAAAGTGTCAGGCCAGCAGCAGGACATGAGCACTTTAGGGTTTGGTTGGGTGTGGCAGTGATATCACAAAGGCCTTATCCTGGACCTCAGCCTATGGGTCAAAGGTGTTAGGGAGGTGGTTACCTGAGAGAGAGATGCTGACATCAGCCAGGCAGGACAGGAGCGCAGGGCCAGGGAAACCTCAGAGACCCCTTTGGCTTTGCTTTAGCAAGTCTCCTTCTCGAGGTCTCCCTTTTTAGGACTCAGAGAGTATTAGGGTTCAAGTATGTGAGTGCGAGGAGGAACCTCTTTTGAGTTTCTCCTTTTATTGATTTTACTAGAAAACAGACGTGACTGTTGAGAAGGTAAGAACCTTGGAGAGGTTTTAACCTGCTCAGTCTGCAGTCTGATCCATCTGGTGCCAGCTGAATTCTAGGCATGGAAAACACTAGTTCAAGGTGGCAGAATTTTATAGCCCACCTGGGATTTTGTGCCGTAGAATCACTGGGGACATTAGGGTTTGTCCTTTTAGTTTTACCTTTTCCTCCATCCCTCCTTGCTTTCTCTTGTTCCCCTCCCACCACCAGGAGTGGTGTGTGTGTGTGTGTTGCTGGGGGTGCTCTTCACCTCCCATTGTGGGAAGTTGACACTGCAAGGGCTGTGCCTCTGTGGACATCAGCAACTCCCACTCCCTGCTGCAGGTACTACTCTAGCTCACTGTAAATGGGGTGCTAGTGGAAGGGGAAATGGAACCCCCTGGCACTCACTAAAAGGGAAAGTGGTGGATTCTCCATCTCTTGATGTCATTGAATGAAGACTAGATGCCTTTCTGGAATGTGTGTGCCCAAAGAGTAACTATTGTACGATACAGTAAGCCTATGATATGCAGGGGCTTAGATTAGATGCTCTAAAGGTCTCTTGTGGCCATAAAGTCTACTAATTTTGGAAACACTGAGTGTAGCATTGGGAGCAGCCTCTGATGTTTTACTGTCTAGCCCACTTGCTTCCTAGAATGAAGACGCATTGAGTGGGGTGATCCACAGAGAGTAGCTCAAACCTTCATAGTGTCAGGCCAGCAGCAGGACATTAGCACTTAAGGGTTTGATTGGTGGCAGTGATATCACAAAGGTCTTTTGCAGGACCTCAGCATATTGGTCAAAGGTGTTAGGGAGGTGGTAACCTCAGAGAGAGATGCTGCCATCAGCGAGGCAGGACAGGGGCGCATGGCCAGGGAAACCTCAGAGACCCCTGTGGCTTTGCTTCAGCAAGTCTCCTTCTCGAGGTTTCTCTTGAGGACTGAGAGAGTATTAGGATTCACGTATTTGAGTGAGAGCAGGAGCCTCTTTCGAGTTGTCTCCTTTCCTTTTACTGATTTTACTAGAAAACAGACATCCCTGTTTAGAAAGTAAGAGCCTCCAAGAGGTTTTGGAACCTGCTCAGTCTGATCCATCTGGTGCCAGCTGAATTCTAGGCATGGAAAACACTAGTTCAAGGTGGCAGAATTTTAATCCCTCCCTGTAATTTTGTCTGGTAGAATCACTGGGGACATTAGGGTTTGTCCTTTTCGTTTTACCTTTTCCTCCATCCCTCCTTCCTTTCTCTTTATCTCTTACTTCTTTTGTCCTTTCGCTTGTTCCCCTCCCACCACCAGGAGTGGTATATGTGTGTGTGTGTGTGTGTGTGTTGCTGGGGGTGCTCTTCACCTCCCCTTGTTGGGAGTTGATCCAAAACTGTATGGTTGAAATAGTGCTTGGACTCCACTGACACTAGATGCTGCCATCGTGTGGTTTAGCATTAGTGTCTGGGATGACTTGGGGCAAGATCTCAACCTCCCCGCAACCCACTTCACTGCTGCCAGAATCCCACCTGCCCCCCCTGCTAGAGCCGCCTCCCTGCCCAACCTGGGTGGGGGTGGAGAAGAGGGTTCTGATAACTTGAGCTGTGGTTTGGAGGTGGAACAGCTGTCAAGGGCACTGAGGGGGAGGTAGCAGGAGCTCACCCTACAAGGACGGGGGTTGGCACTGGAGATTACTAGAAAGGAGAAGACGACTCCATTCTGGGGTTCAGGATGTGAATTCATCCCTCAGTGGTGGGCAGGCGCTGGGTGTAAATACTGCTGGTTCCAGGTGTCCTTAATTGCCCCTGATTCCTCGGGGCATTTGAGTCTCTGACAGGTTCTCGTTCCCTTGCAGGAGGAGGACGTCACGGCCAAAGGGATGCACCAGCTCCGCATCATCCGGCACTTACGCCATGTGCCTGAGACACTGCAGGGGCTGTTCCTCTGAGGCCTTAGCAATTCCCTCTCCCGGCTGCAGGTACTGCTCTGTCTCACTGTAAATGGGGAGCTAGTGGAAGGGGAAATGGAGCCCCCTGGCACTCACTAAAAGGGAAAGTGGTGGATTCTCCAACTCTTGATGTCATTGATTGAAGACTAGATGCCTTTCTGGAATGTGTGTGCCCCAAAAGTAACTATTGTACTATACTGGAAGCCTATGATATGGAGGGGGTTAGATGAGATGCTGTAAAGGTCTCTTCTGGCCAGAAAGTCTCCTACTTTTGGAAACACTGAGTGTAGTATTGGGAGCAGCCTCTGATGTTTTACTGTCTAGCTAGCTTGCTTCCTAGAATGAAGACGAATTTTGTGGTGTGATCCACAGAGCGTAGCTCAAACCTTCAAAGTGTCAGGCCAGCAGCAGGACATGAGCACTTTAGGGTTTGGTTGGGTGTGGCAGTGATATCACAAAGGCTTTTTCAAGGACCTCAGCGTACTGGTCAAAGGTGTTAGGGAGGTGGTGACCTCAGAGAGAGATGCTGTCTTCAGCCAGGGAGGACAGGGGCTTACGACCAGGGAAACCTCAGAGACCCCTGTGGCTTTGCTTCAGCAAGTCTCCTTCTCGAGGTTTCTTTTTGAGGACTGAGAGAGTGTTAGGGTTGACGTATGTGAGTGCGAGCAGGAGCCTCTTTCGAGTTTTCTCCTTTCCTTTTACTGATTTTACTTGAAAATTAGAAGGTAAGAGCCTCCAAGAGGTTTTGGAACCTGCTCAGTCTGATCCATCTGGTGCCAGCTGAATTCTCGGCATGGAAAACAGTAGTTTAAGGTGGCAGAATTTTCTTCCCTCCCTGGAATTTTGTCCCGTGGAATCACTGGGGACACTAGGGTTTGTCCTTTTCGTTTTACCTTTTCCTCCATCCCTCCTTCCTTTCTCTTCATCTCTTACTTCTTTTGTCCTTTCTCTTGTTCCCCTCCCACCTCCAGGAGTGGTGTGTGTGTTGCTGGGGGTGCTCTTCACCTCCCCTTGTGGGAAGTTGATCCAAATCTGTCGGGTTCAAATAGTGCTTGGACTCCACTGACACTAGATGCTGCCATCCTGTGGCTTAGCATTAGTGTCTGGGACAACTTAGGGCAAGATCTCAACTTCCCCGCAACCCACTTCACTGCTGGCAGAATCGCTCCTGCCCCCCCTGCTAGGGCCGCCTCCCTGCGCAACCTGGGTTGGGGTGGAGAAGAGGGTTCTGATAACTTGAGCTGTGGTTTGGAGGTAGAACAGCTGTCAAGGAGCTCACCCTACAAGGTGGTGGGTTGGCACTGGAGGTTACTAGAAAGGACAAGAAGACTCCATTCTGGGGTTCAGGAGGTGAATTCATCCCTCAGTGGTGGGCAGGTAGTCAGTTTAAATACTGCTGGTTCCAGGTGCCCTTAATTCCCCCTGATTCCTCGGGGCGTTTGAGTCTCTGACAGGTTCTCGTTCCCTTGCAGGAGGAGGACGTCACGGCCAAAGTGATGCACCCGCATCATCCGCCACTTGCGCCAGGTGCCTGAGACACTGCAGGGGCTGCGCCTCTGAGGCCTTCAGCAACTCCCGCTCCCTGCTGCAGGTACTGCTCTGTCTCCCTGTAAATGGCGAGCTAGTGGAAGGGGAAATGGAGCCCCCGGCACTCACTAAAAGGGAAAGTGGTGGATTCTCCATCTCTTGATGTCATTGAATGAAGACTAGATGCCTTTCTGGAATGTTTGTGCCCAAAAAGTAACTATTGTACTATAGAGGAGGCCTATGATATGCAGGGGCTTAGATGAGATGCTCTAAAGGTCTCTTGTGGCCATAAAGTCTACAAATTTTGGAAACACTGAGTGTAGTATTGGGAGCAGCCTGTGATGTTTTATTGTCTAGCCGGCTTGCTTCCTAGAATGAAGACCCATTGAGTGGGGTGATTCACACAGAGTAGCTCAAACCTTCAAAGTGTCAGGCCAGCAGGAGGACATTAGCACTTCAGGGTTTGGTTGGGTGTGGCAGTGACACCACAAAGGCCTTTTGCAGGACGTCAGCTTATTGGTCAAATGTGTTAGGGAGGTGGTGACCTCAGAGAGAGATGCTGACATCAGAGAGAGATGCTGACAGGAGGGCCAGGGAAACCTCAGAGACCCCTCTGGCTTTGCTTCAGCAAGTCTCCTCCTTGAGGTCTCTCTTTGAGGAAAGTAAGTGCCTCGGAGAGGTTTGTATACTATTCAGTCTGATCCAACTGGTGCCAGCTGAATTCTAAGCATGGAAAACACTAGTTCAAGGTGGCAGAATTTTATTCCCTCCCTGTGATTTTGTCCCGTAGAATCACTGGGGACATTAGTGTTTACTTCTTTTGTCCTTTCTCTTGTTCCCCTCCCACCTCCAGGAGTGGTGTGTGTGTTGCTGGGGGTGCTCTTCACCTCCCTTTGTGGGGAGTTCATCCAAACCTGTGTGGTTGAAATGGTGCTTGGACTCCACTGACACTAGATGCTGCCATCGTGTGGATTAGCATTAGTGTCTGGGATGACTTGGGGCAAGATCTCAACCTCCCCGGAAACCACTTCACTGCTGGCAGAATCCCTCCTGCCACCCCTGCTAGAGCCGCCTCCCTGGCCAACCTGGGTGGGGGTGGAGAAGAGGGTTCTGATAACTTGAGCTGTGGTTTGGTGGTGGAACATCTGTCAAGGGCACTGAGAGGGAGGTAGCAGCAGCTCACCCTTCAAGGAGGGGATTTGGCACTGGAGGTTACTAGAAAGGACAAGAAGACTCCATTCTGGGGTTCAGGAGGTGAATTCATCCCTCAGCGGTGGGCAGGTGCTGAGTGGAAATACTGCTGGTTCCCGGTGCCCTTAATTCCCCCTGATTCCTCGGGGCGTTTGAGTCTCTGACAGGTTCTCGTTCCCTTGCAGCAGGAGGACGTCACGGCCAAAGTGATGCATCCGCATCATCCGCCACTTGCGCCAGGTGCCTGAGACACTGAATGGGTTGTTCCTCTAAGTCTTTCAGCAACTCCCGCTCCCTGCTGCAGGTACTGCTCTGTCTCACTGTAAATGGGGAACTAGTGGAAGGGGAAATGGAGCCCCCTGGCACTCAGTAAAAGGGAAAGTGGTGGATTCTCCATCTCTTGATGTCATTGAATGAAGACTAGATGCCTTTCTGGAATGTGTGTGCCCAAAAAGTAACTATTGTACTATACAGGAGGCCTATGATATGCAGGGGCTTAGATGAGATGCTCTAAAGGTCTCTTGTGGCCATAAAGTCTACAAATTTTGGAAACACTGAGTGTAGTATTGGGAGCAGCCTGTGATGTTTTACTGTCTAGCCGGCTTGCTTCCTAGAATGAAGACGCATTGAGTGGGGTCATCCACACAGAGTAGCTCAAACCTTCAAAGTGTCAGGCCAGCAGCAGGACATTAGCACTTCCGGGGATGGGTGGGTGTGGCAGTGACATCACAAAGGCCTTTTCAGGACCTCAGCCTATTGGTCAAAGGTGTTAGGGAGGTGGTAACCTCAGGGAGAGATGCTGACATCAGCCAGGCAGGACAGGGGCTTAGGGCCAGGGAAACCTCAGAGACCCCTATGACTTTCATAGAATCATAGAATATCAGGGTTGGAAGGGACCTCAAGAGGTCATCTACTCCAACCCCGTCCTCAAAGCAGGACCAATTCCCAACTAAATCATCCCAGCCAGGGCTTTGTCAAGCCGGGCCTTAAAAACCTCCAAGGAAGGAGACTCCACCACCTCCCTAGTTAACGCATTCCAGTGCTTCACCACCCTCCTAGTGAAATAGTGTTTCCTAATATCCAACCTGGACCTCCCCCACTGCAACTTGAGACCATTGCTCCTTGTTCTGTCATCTGCCACCACTGAGAACAACCGAGCTCCATCCTCTTTGGAACCCCCCTTCACGTAGTTGAAGGCTGCTATCAAATCCCCCCTCATTCTTCTCTTCTGGAGACTAAACAATCCCAGTTCCCTCAGCCTCTCCTCATAAGTCATGTGCTCCAGACCCCTAATCATTTTTGTTGCTCTCCACTGGACTCTTTCCAATTTTTCCACATCCTTCTTGTAGTGTCGGGCCTGTTGGAGAAAAACAGAGTTCTCACTATTTGTTTAGGTACAGCAAGTCAGATGCTTTATTAACTCTCACAATTGCCCAGAGGGAGCGAGCTAAGCAGGTCTCTCCCAGGTAACTAATTACAGCAAGCATTTATACCTTTCATTACAGAAATAACGAGGGACAGCTGCGTTTTGTTTATACATAGGCCATCTTGATATCTCATTTCTTCACTTGTTTTGACTCTTGCCAACATACAATATTTTCTATACCTTATCTACACAAGGTCTTCTACACCTTATCTATACCAGGTCATAATGACTTCTTACACAGTTCTTTCTCACCCGCCTCACACATTCCTCGCTTCTACAAATCTCGCGTTATTAGGGTTACAGTTAGCCTAACTCTTGCTAACGAACTGTCATGCATTGCATCCCCTTCCTGTGAGCTCTTTCTCTGCTTCCACAGGCCCAAAACTGGACACAGTATTCCAGATGAGGCCTCACCAATGTCGAATAAAGGGGAACGATCACGTTCCTCGATCTGCTGGCAGTGCCCCTACTTATACAGCCCAAAATGCCGTTAGCCTTCTTGGCAACAAGAGCACACTGTTGACTCATATCCAGCTTCTCGTCCACTGTGACCCCTAGGTCCTTTTCTGCAGAACTGCTACCTAGCCATTCGGTCCCTAGTCTGTAGCAGTGCATGGGATTCTTCCGTCCTAAGTGCAGGACTCTGCACTTGTCCTTGTTGAACTTCATCAGGTTTTTTTTGGCCCAATCCTCTAATTTGTCTAGGTCCCTCTGTATCCGATCCCTACCCTCTAGCGTATCTACCACGCCTCCTAGTTTAGTGTCATCTGCAAACTTGCTGAGAGTGCAGTCCACACCATCCTCCAGATCATTAATAAAGATATTAAACAAAACCGGCCCCAGGACCGACCCTTGGGGCACTACTCCGCTTGAAACCGGCTGCCAACTAGACATGGAGCCATTGATCACTACCCGTTGAGCCCGACGATCCAGCCAGCTTTCTATCCACCTTACAGTCCATTCATCCATCCCATACTTCTTTAACTTGGTGGCAAGAATACTGTGGGAGAGCGTATCAAAAGCTTTGCTAAAGTCAAGGAATAACACATCCACTGCTTTCCCCTCATCCACAGAGCCAGTTATCTCATCATAGAAGGCAATTAGGTTAGTCAGGCACGACTTCCCCTTGGTGAATCCATGCTGACTGTTCCTGATCACTTTCCTCTCCTCTAAGTGTTTCATAATTGATTCCTTGAGGACCTGCTCCATGATTTTTCCAGGGACTGAGGTGAGGCTGACTGGCCTGTAGTTCCCCGGATCCTCCTCCTTCCCTTTTTTAAAGATGGGCACGACATTAGCCTTTTTCCAGTCATCAGGGACCTCCCTCGATCGCCATGAGTTTTCAAAAATAATGGCTAATGGCTGTGCAATCTCATCCGCCAAGTCCTTTAGCACCTTCGGATGCAGCGCATCCAGCCCCATGGAGTTGTGCACGTCCAGTTTTTCTAAATAGTCCCGAACCACTTCTTTCTCCACAGAGGGCTGGTCACCTTCTCCCCATATTGTGCTGCCCAGTGCAGCAGTCTGGGAGCTGACCTTGTTCGTGAAGACAGAGGCAAAAAAAGCATTGAGTACATTAGCTTTTTCCACATCCTCAGTCACTAGGTTGCCTCCCTCATTCAGTAAGGGGCCCACACTTTCCTTGACTTTCTTCTTGTTGCTAACATACCTGAAGAAACCCTTCTTGTTACTCTTAACATCTCTTGCTAGCTGCAACTCCAAGTGTGATTTGGCCTTCCTGATTTCACTCCTGCATGCCTGAGCAATATTTTTATACTCCTCCCTGGTCATTTGTCCAATCTTCCACTTCTTGTAAGCTTCTTTTTTGCGTTTAAGATCAGCAAGGATTTCACTGTTTAGCCAAGCTGGTCGCCTGCCATATTTACTATTCTTTCTACACATCGGGATGGTTTGTTCCTGCAACCGCAATAAGGATTCTTTAAAATACAGCCAGCTCTCCTGGACCCCTTTGCCCTTCATGTTATTCTCCCAGGGGATCCTGCCCATCTGTTCCCTGAGGGAGTCAAAGTCTGCTTTTCTGAAGTCCAGGGTCCGTATTCTGCTGCTCTCCTTTCTTCCTTGTGTCAGGATCCTGAACTCGACCATCTCATGGTCACTGCCTCCCAGGTTCCCATCAACTTTTGCTTCCCCTACTAATTCTTCCCTGTTTGTGAGCAGCAGGTCGAGAAAAGCTCTGCCCCTAGTTGGTTCCTCCAGCACTTGCACCAGGAAATTGTGCCCTACACTTTCCAAAAACTTCCTGGATTGTCTGTGCACCGCTGTATTGCTCTCCTAGCAGATATCAGGGTGATTAAAGTCTCCCATGAGAACCAGGGCCTGCGATCTAGCAACTTCTGCTAGTTGCCAGAAGAAAGCCTCGTCCACCTCATCCCCCTGGTCTGGTGGTCTATAGCAGACTCCAACCGTGACATCCCCCTTGTTGCTCACACTTCTCAACTTTATCCAGAGACTCTCAGGTTTTTCTACAGTTTCATACCGGACCTCTGAGCACTCATACTCCTCTCTTACATACAATGCAACTCCCCCACCTTTTCTGCCCTGCCTGTCCTTCCTGAACAGTTTATATCCATCCATGACAGTACTCCAGTCATGTGAGTTATCCCACCAAGTGTCTGTTATTGCTTCAGCAAGTCTCCTTCTCGAGGTCTCTCTTTGAGGACTGAGAGAGTATTAGTGTTCACATGTGTGAGTGCGAGCAGGAGCCTCTTTGGAGTTTTCTCCTTTCCTTTGACGGATTTTACTAGAAAACAGACGTCCCTATTTAGAAGGTAAGAGCCTCCAAGAGGTTTTGGAACCTGCTCAGTCTGATCCATCTGGTGCCAGCTGAATTCTAGGCATGGAAAACACTAGGTTAAGGTGGCAGAATTTTATTCCCTCTGTGGGATTTTGTCCCGTAGAATCACAGGGGACATTAGTGTTTGTCATTTTCGTTTTACCTTTTCCTCCATCCCTCCTTCCTTTCTCTTCATCTCTTACTTCTTTTGTCCTTTCTCCTGTTCACCTGCCACCACCAGGAGTGGTGTGTGTGTGTGTGTGTGTGTGTGTGTGTGTGTGTGCGTGTTGCTGGGGGTGCTCTTCACCTCCCCTTGTGGGAAGTTGATCCAAAACTGTGAGGTTGAAATAGTGCTTGAACTCCATTGACACTAGATGCTGCCATCCTGTGGCTTAGCATTAGTGTCTGGGATGATTGGGGCAAGATCTCAACCTCCCCGCAACCCACTTCACTGCTGGCAGAATCCCTCCTGCCCCCCCGCTAGAGCCGCCTCCCTGCCCAACCT
The DNA here is from genome assembly GCF_011386835.1 of Chrysemys picta bellii. NCBI lineage: Eukaryota > Metazoa > Chordata > Testudines > Emydidae > Chrysemys > Chrysemys picta. The sequence continues at coordinate 212,070 of NW_027052745.1, read as the reverse complement.
GGGTGGGGGTGGAGAAGAGGGTTCTGATAACTTGAGCTGTGGTTTGGAGGTGGAACAGCTGTCAAGGGCACTGAGGGGGAAGTAGCAGGATCTCATCCTTCAAGGAGGGGGGTTGGCACTGGAGGTTACTAGAAAGGACAAGAAGACTCCATTCTGGGGTTCAGGAGGTGAATTCATCCCTCAGTGGTGGGGAGGTGCTGGGTGGAAATACCGCTGGTTCCAGGTGCCCTTAATTCCCCCTGATTCCTCGGGGCGTTTGAGTCTTTGACAGGTTCTCGTTCCCTTGCAGCAGGAGGACGTCATGGCCAGAGTGATGCACCAGCTCTGCATCATCCGGCACTTGTGCCAGGTGCCTTAGACACTGCAAGGGCTGTGCCTCTGTGGACATCAGCAACTCCCATTCCCTGCTGCAGGTACTGCTCTGGCTCACTGTAAATGGCGAGCTAGTGGAAGGGGAAATGGAGCCCCCTGGCACTCAGTAAAAGGGAAAGTGGTGGATTCTCCATCTCTTGATGTCATTTCATGAAGACTAGATGCCTTTCTGGAATGTGTGTGCCCAAAAAGTACCTATTGTACTATACAGGAAGCCTATGATATGCAGGGGGTTAGATGAGATGTTCTAAAGGTCTCTTCTGGCCATAAAGTGTAGTAATTTTGGAAACACTGAGTGTAGCATTGGGAGCAGCCTCTGATGCTTTACTGTCTAGCCCACTTGCTTCCTAGAATGAAGACGCATTGAGTGGGGTGATCCACAGAGAGTAGCTGAAACCTTCAAAGTGTCAGGGCAGCAGCAGGACATTAGCACTTCAGGGGATGGGTGGGTGTGGCAGTGACATCACAAAGGCCTTTTGCAGTGTAGTAGTTCCGGGGTGGGGCTCGTCCCTTCCTGGGGTACCTGGGAGCCAGGCCGCCCCGCTACAAAGCGAATAACAGTTAGGGCCCAGACCTTTGGGTAGGGGCTGAGCACACAATTAGCAGTTCGGCGCTCAGGCCTTTGTGCAGGGACTGAGCACACAATCAACAGTTCAGAGCTCAGGCCCTTATGCAGGGACTGAGCACACAATCAACAGTTCAGAGCTCAGGCCCTTATGCAGGGACTGAGCACGCAATCAACAGCTCCGGCCCTGGGTCAGGGCGGGGAACAAACCAGTAGTCAGTCAGCGGCCCAGGCCTTGTAGCAGGAGCTGGGTCAGTTTGGGTTAGCCCAGGCCCTAGGTCAGGGCGGGGCAGCAAACCAATCATCAGTCAGAGGCCCAGGCCCCTTGGACAAGGAGTAGGAGAGACTGCCACCCAGCACGGGGTGGCAGGGGGGAACACAGGCCCACCCACTCCACTGTGTTCCAGCCTGGGGCCCTATCCGCAGCAGTCCGTCTGCCGCGCAGTCAGTGGGGATCCTGACCGCAACACACTGACATGGGTTCGGGGTCTGCTATCCCCGGGCCACTTCCCATCTCCTCCTCCATGGGTACCTGTTCCTCCTGAGTTCCGTCTGCTGGGTCGCAGATCATGGGCTGCTCCGGGCCCCGAGCAGCAGGTAGGTCTGTCACTCCCTCTGGGCCCTTGGCGGGGGAAGCTCAGACCGTTCCTCAGGATACCGGGCTCTCGGCAGGCTCAGGTCCGCGGGAGCTCGGGCACCAGCGTCTGTCCTCTCCCGCTGCCGGCCAGCTACTGAGCGCTGTGGCTTGGCCTTTATACTTCCTGTCCCGCCCCTTGAGTTCCGGGGGGTGGGGACAGGCCGCGGTGGCCTTGACTTCCTGGGGCGCCTGGGAGCCAGGCCGCCCCGCTACATGCAGTATCTCAGCGTATTGGTCAAAGGTGTTAGGGAGGTGGTGACCTCAGAGAGAGATGCTGACATCAGTCAGGGGCGCAGGGCCAGGGAAACCTCAGAGACCCTGTGGCTTTGCTTTAGCAAGTCTCCTTCTCGAGGTCTCTCTTTGAGTACTGAGAGAGTATTAGGGTTCACGTATGTGAGTGCGAGCAGGAGCCTCTTTCGAGTTTTCTCCTTCCCTTTTACTGATTTTACTAGAAAACAGACGTCCCTGTTTAGAAGGTAAGAGCCTCCAAGAGGTTTTTGAACCTGCTCAGTCTGATCCACCTGGTGCCCGTTGAATTCTAGGCATGGAAAACACTAGTTCAAGGTGACAGAATTTTGTAGTCCACACGGGATTTTGTCCCGTGGAATCACTGGGGACATTAGGGTTTGTCCTTCTCGTTTTACCTTTTCCACCATCCCTCCTTCCTTTCTCTTCATCTCTTACTTCTTTTGTCCTTTCTCCTGTTCCCCTCCCACCACCAGGAGTGGTGTGTGTGTGTGTGTGTGTGTGTGTGTGTGTGTGTGTGTGTTTGTGTTGCTGGGGGTGATCTTCACCTCCTCTTGTGGGAAGTTCATCCAAAACTGTGGGGTTGAAATAGTGCTTGGACTCCACAGACACTAGATGCTGCCATACTGTGGCTTAGCGTTAGTGTCTCGGATGACTTGGGCAAGATCTCAACCTCCCCGCAACCCACTTCACTGCTGCCAGTATCCCTCCTGCCCCCACTGCTAGACCCGCCTCCCAGCCCAACCTGGGTGGGGGTCTAGAAGAGGTTTCTGATGACTTAAGCTGTGGTTTGGAGGTGGAACAGCTGTCAAGGACACTGAGGGGGAGGTAGCAGGAGCTCACCCTAGAAGGAGGGGGATTGGCACTGGAGGTTACTAGAAAGGACAAGAAGACTCCATTCTGGGTTTCAGGAGGTGAATTTATCCCTCAGTGTTGGGCAGGTGCTGAGTGGAAATACTGCTGGTTCCAGGTGCCCTTAATTCCCCCTGATTCCTCGGGGCGTTTGAGTCTGACTGGTTCTCATTCCCTTGCAGCAGGAGGGCGTCACGGCCAAAGTGAGGCACCAGCTCCGCATCATCCATCACTTGCCCCAGGTGCCAGAGACAGTGCAGGGGTTGTGCCTCTGAGGCCTTCAGCAACTCCCGCTCCCTGTTGCAGGTACTGCTCTGGCTCACTGTAAATGGGGAGCTAGTGGAAGGGGAAATGGAGCCCCCTGGCACTCAGTGAAAGGGAAAGTGGTGGATTCTCCATCTCTTGAAGTCATTGAATGAAACTAGATGCCTTTCTGGAATGTTTGTGCCCAAAAAGTAACTATTGTCCTATACAGGAAGCCTATGATATGCAGGGGGTTAGATGAGATGCTCTAAAGGTCTCTTCTGGCCATAAAGTGTATTAATTTTGGAAACACTGAGTGTAGCATTGGGAGCAGCCTCTAATGTTTTACTGTCTAACCGGCTTGCTTCCTAGAATGAAGACGCATTGAGTGGAGTGATCCACAGAGAGTAGCTCAAACCTTCAAAGTGTCAGGCCAGCAGCAGGACATTAGCACTTCCGGGGATGGGTGGGTGTGGCAGTGACATCACAAAGGCCTTTTGCAGGAGCTCAGCCTATTGGTCAAAGTTGTTAGGGAGGTGGTGACCTCAGAGAGAGATGCTCACATCAGCCAGGCAAAACAGGGGCGCAGGGCCAGGGAAACCTCAGAGACCCCTGTGGCTTTGCTTCAGCAAGTCTCCTTCTCGAGCTCTCTTTGAGGACTGAGAGAGTATTAGGGTTCACATATGTGAGTGTGAGCAGGAGCCTCTTTCGAGTTTTCTCCTTTCCTTTTACCCATTTTACTAGAAAACAGAAGTCCCTGTTGAGAAAGTAAGTGCCTCGGAGAGGTTTGTAACCTGTTCAGTCTGATCCACCTGGTGCCATCTGAATTCTAGGCATGGAAAACACTAGTTTAAGGTGGCAGAATTTTATTCCCTCCCTGGGATTTTGTCCCGTAGAATCACTGGGGATATTAGGAAAACAACAAGGAGTCTGGTGGCACCTTAAAGACTAACAGATTTATTTGGGCATAAGCTTTCGTGAGTAAAAACCTCACTTCTTCGGATGCATAGAGTGAAAGTTACAGATGCAGGCATTATATACTGACACATGGAGAGCAGGGAGTTACTTCACAAGTGGAGAACCAGTGTTGACAGGGCCAATTCAAAAATCAGGGTGGATGTAGTCCACTCCCAATAATAGATGAGGAGGTGTCAATTCCAGGAGAGGAAAAGCTGCTTCTGTAGTGAGCCAGCCACTCCCAGTCCCTATTCAAGCCCAGATTAATGGTGTTGAATTTGCAAATGAATTTTAGTTCTGCTGTTTCTCTTTGAAGTCTGTTTCTGAAGTTTTTTTGTTCAATGATAGTGACTTTTAAATCTGTAATAGAATGACCAGGGAGATTGAAGTGTTCACATACTGTCTTATGTATGTTACCATTGCTGATGTCCGACATGGGGACATTAGGGTTTGTCCTTTTCCTTTTACCTTTTCCTCCATCCCTCCTTCCTTTCTCTTCATCTCTTACTTCTTTTGTCCTTTCTCCTGTTCCTCGAAAACTGTGGGGTTGAAATAGTGTTTGGACTCCACTAACACTAGATGCTGCCATCCTGTGGCTTAGCATTAGTGTCTGGGATGACTTGGGTCAATATCTCAACTTCCCCGCAACCCACTTCACTGCTGCCAGAATCCCTCCTGCCCCCCCTGCTAGAGCCGCCTCCCTGGCCAACCTGGGTGGGGGTGGAGAACAGTGTTTTTTTCATACATTCATAGATTATCGGACTGGAAGGGACCTCGAGAGGTCATCGAGTCCAGTCCCCTGCCCGCGTGGCAGGACCAAATACCATCTAGACCATCCCTGATAGACATTTATCTAACCTACTCTTAAATATCTCAAGAGATGGAGATTCCACAACCTCCCTCGGCAATTTATTCCAGTGTTTAACCACCCTGACAGTTAGGAACTTTTTCCTAATGTCCAACCTAGACCTCCCTTGCTGCACTTTAAACCCATTGCTTCTGGTTCTATCCTTAGAGGCTAAGGTGAACAAGTTTTCTCCCTCCTCCTTATGACACCCTTTTAAATACCTGAAAACTGCTATCATGTCTCCTCTCAGTCTTCTCTTTTCCAAACTAAACAAAGCCAATTCTTTCAGCCTTCCTTCAGAGGTCATGTTCTCAAGACCTTTAATCATTCTTGTTGCTCTTCTCTGGACCCTTTCCAATTTCTCCACATCTTTTTTAAAATGCGGTGCCCAGAACTGGACACAATACTCCAGCTGAGGCCTAACCAGAGCAGAGTAGAGCGGAAGAATGACTTCTCGTGTCTTGCTCACAACACACCTGTTAATACATCCCAGAATCAGGTTTGCTTTTTTTGCAACAGCATCACACTGTTGACTCATATTTAGCTTGTGGTCCACTATAACCCCTAGATCCCTTTCTGCCGTACTCCTTCCTAGACAGTCTCTTCCCATTCTGTATGTGTGAAACTGATTGTTCCTTCCTAAGTGGAGCACTTTGCATTTGTCTTTGTTAAACTTCATCCTGTTTAACTCAGACCATTTCTCCAATTTGTCCAGATCATTTTGAATTATGACCCTGTCCTCCAAAGCAGTTGCAATCCCTCCCAGTTTGGTATCATCCGCAAACTTAATAAGCGTACTTTCTATGCCAATATCTAAGTCGTTGATGAAGATATTGAACAGCGCCGGTCCCAAAACAGACCCCTGCGATACCCCACTCGTTATGGCTTTCCAGCAGGATTGGGAACTCTTAATAACAACTCTCTGAGTACGGTTATCCAGCCAGTTATGCACCCACCTTATAGTAGCCCCATCTAAATTGTATTTGCCTAGTTTATCAATAAGAATATCATGCGAGACCGTATCAAATGCCTTACTAAAGTCTAGGTATACCACATCCACAGCCTCACCCTTATCCACAAGGCTCGTTATCCTATCAAAGAAAGCTATCAGATTGGTTTGACATGATTTGTTCTTCACAAATCCATGCTGGCTGTTCCCTATCACCTTACCACCTTCCAAGTGTTTGCAGATGATTTCCTTAATTACTTGCTCCATTATCTTCCCTGGCACAGAAGTTAAACTCACTGGGGTCTGTAGTTTCCTTGGGCTTTGGATGATTTTGTTAGTTGCTTAAAAAAAGCCTCATCCACCTCTTCCACCTGGTTAGGTGGCCTGTAGTAGACTCCTAGCATGACATCTCCCTTGTTTTTTACCCCTTTTAGCCTAACCCAGAGACTCTCAACGTCTCCTATGTCCATCTCTACCTCAGTCCAAGTGTGTACATTTTTAATATACAAGGCAACACCTCCTCCCTTTTTCCCCTGTCTATCCTTCCTGAGCAAGCTGTACCCATCCACACCAACATTCCAATCACGTGTATTATCCCACCAAGTTTCAGTGATGCCAACAATGTCATAGTTGTATTTATTTATTAGCACTTCCAGTTCTTCCTGCTTATTCCCCATACTTCTTGCATTTGTATATAGGCATCTAAGATACTGGTTTGATCTTTCCTCCCAGTTTTGTCCTGACCCTCCTTTCTCTCTGACAATATAGCCCACACTCCCTCTCGTTTTTGACCCATCTCCCCGGTCTCCATGTTCCCCACTTACCCTGTTTCCTCCGAAAATAAGGCCTACTTACTGTTTTGCCTCTCGTTGTAATATAAGGCATCCCCCCGATAATAAGACCTCCCCGATAATAAGGCATCCACCGATAATAAGGCATTTTTCATTTCTGAAAAATAAGACATCCCCTGAAAATAAGACCTAGCGCATCTTTGGGAGCAAAAATTAATATAAGACACTGTCTTATTTTCGGGGAAACAGGGTACCTGTGGGCTTTGCTCACCTATCCCCGTCGAACCTAGTTTAAAGCCCTCCTCACTAGGTTAGCCAGTCTGTGTCCAAAGGTACTAATAACTTGAGCTGTGGTTTGGAGGTGGAACAGCTGTCAAGGGCACTGAGGGGGAGATAGCAGGAGCTCATCCTTCAAGGAGGGGGGTTGGCACTGGAGGTTACTAGAAAGGACAAGAAGACTCCATTCTGGGGTTCAGGAGGTGAATTTATCCCTCAGTGGTGGGCAGGTGATGGGTGGAAGTAGTGCTCGTTCCAGGTGCCCTTAATTCCCGCTGATTCCTCGGGGCGTTTGAGTCTCTGACAGGTTCTCGTTCCCTTGCAGCAGGAGGACGTCACGGCCAAAAGTGATGCACCAGCTCCGCATCATCCGGCACTTGCGCCAGATTCCTGAGACACTGCAGGGGCTGTGCCTCTGAGGCCATCAGCAACTCCCGCTCCCTGCTGCAGGTACTGCTCTGGCTCACTGTAAATGGGGAGCTAGTGGAAGGGGAAATGGAGCCCCGTGGCACTCATTAAAAGGGAAAGTGGTGGATTCTACATCTCTTGATGTCATTGAAGGAAGACTAGATGCCTTTCTGCAATGTGTGTGCCCAAAAAGTAACTATTGTACTATACAGCAAGCCTATGGTATGCAAGGGGTTAGATGAGATGCTCTAAAGGTTTCTTCTGGCCATAAAGTCCCCTAATTTTGGAAACACTGAGTGTAGCATTGGGAGCAGCCTCTGATGTTTTACCGTCTAGCCGGCTTGCTTCCTAGAATGAACAGGCATTGAGTGGGGTGATCCACAGAGAGTAGCTGAAACCTTCAAAGTGTCAGCCCAGCAACAGGACATTAGCACTTCCGGGGAAGGGTGGGTGTGGCAGTGATATCACAAAGGCCTTTTGCAGGACGTCAGCCTATTGGTCAAAGGTGTTAGGGAGGTGGTGACCTCCGAGAGAGATGCTGACATCAGCCTGGCAGGACAGGAGCACAGGGCCAGGGAAACCTCAGAGACCCCTGTGGCTTTGCTTCAGCAAGTCTCCTTCTCGAGGTCTCTCTTTGAGGACTGAGAGAGTATTAGGGTTCACGTATGTGAGTGCGAGCAGGAACCTCTTTCGAGTTTTCTCCTTTCCTTTTACTGATTTTACTAGAAAACAGACGTCCCTGTTAGAATCATAGAATATCAGAGTTGGAAGGGAGTTCAAGAGGTCATCTAGTCCAACCCCCTGCTCAAAGCAGGACCAATTCCCAGCTAAATCATCCCAGCCAGGGCTTTGTCAAGCCGGGCCTTAAAAAGCTCCAAGGAAGGAGACTCCACCACCTCCCTAGGTAATGCATTCCAGTGTTTCACCACCCTCCTAGTGAAATAGTTTTTCCTGATATCCAACCTGGACCTCCCCCACTGCAACTTGAGACCATTGCTCCTTGTTCTGTCATCTGCCACCACTGAGAACAGCCGAGCTCCATCCTCTTTGGAACCCCCCTTCAGGTAGTTGAAGGCTGCTATCAAATCCCCCCTCATTCTTCTCTTCTGGAGACTAAACAATCCCAGTTCCCTCAGCCTCTCCTCATAAGTCATGTGCTCCAGACCCCTAATCATTTTTGTTGCCCTCCGCTGGACTCTTTCCAATTTTTCCACATCCTTCTTGTAGTGTCTGGCCCAAAACTGGACACAGTATTCCAGATGAGGCCTCACCAATGTCAAATAAAGGGGAATGATCACGTTCCTCGATCTGCTGGCAATGCCCCTACTTATACAGCCCAAAATGCCGTTAGCCTTCTTGGCAACAAGAGCACACTGTTGACTCATATCCAGCTTCTCGTCCACTGTGACCCCTAGGTCCTTTTCTGCAGAACTGCTACCTAGCCATTCGGTCCCTAGTGTGTAGCAGTGCATGGGATTCTTCCGTCCTAAGTGCAGGACTCTGCACTTGTCCTTGTTGAACCTCATCAGGTTTTTTTCGGCCCAATCCTCTAATGTGTCTAGGTCCCTCTGTATCCGATCCCTACCCTCTAGTGTATCTACCATGCCTCCTAGTTTAGTGTCATCTGCAAACTTGCTGAGAGTGCAGTCCACACCATCCTCCAGATCATTAATAAAGATATTAAACAAAACCGGCCCCAGGACTGACCCTTGGGGCACTCCGCTTGAAACCGGCTGCCAACTAGACATGGAGCCAGTGATCACTACCCGTTGAGCCCGACGATCTAGCCAGCTTTCTATCCACCTTACAGTCCATTCATCCAGCCCATACTTCTTTAACTTGGCGGCAAGAATACTGTGGGAGACGTATGTGAGTGCGAGCAGGAGCGTCTTTCGAGTTTTCTCCTTTTTTTGATTTTACTAGAAAACAGACGTGCCTGTTGAGAAGGTAACAGCCTTGGAGAGGTTTTTAACCTGCTCAGTCTGATCCATCTGGTGCCAGCTGAATTCTAGGCATGGAAAACACTAGTTCAAGGTGGCAGAATTTTGTAGCCCACCTGGGATTTTGTGCCGTAGAATCACTGGGGACATTAGGGTTTGTCCTTTTCGTTTTACCTTTTCCTCCATCCCTCCTTCCTTTCTCTTGTTCCCCTCCCACCACCAGGAGTGGTGTGTGTGTGTGTGTGTGTGTGTTGCTGGTGGTGCTCTTAACCTCCCCTTGTGGGAAGTTGACACTGCAGGGGCTGTGCCTCTGTGAACATCAGCAACTCCCACTCCCTGCTGCAGGGACTGCTCTGGCTCACTGTAAATGGGGTGCTAGTGGAAGGGGAAATGGAGCCCCCTGGCACTCACTAAAAGGGAAAGTGGTGGATTCTCCATCTCTTGATGTCATTGAATGAAGACTAGATGCCTTTGTGGAATGTTTCTGCCCAAAAAGTAACTATTGTCCTATACAGGAAGCCTATGATATGCAGGGGGTCAGATGAGATTCTCTAAAGGTCTCTTCTGGCCATAAAGTGTAGTAATTTTGGAAACAATGAGTGTAGCATTGGGAGCAGCCTCTGATGTTTTACTGTCTAGCCGGCTTGCTTCCTAGAATGAAGACGCATTGAGTGGGGTGATCCACAGAGAGTAGCTCAAACCTTCAAAGTGTCAGGCCAGCAGCAGGACATTAGCACTTCAGGGGATGGGTGTGTGTGGCAGTGACATCACAAAGGCTTTTTGCAGGACCTCAGCCTATTGGTCAAAGGTGGTGGGGAGGTGGTGACCTCACAGAGAGATGCTGACATAAGCCAGGCAGGATAGGGGTGCAGAGCCAAGAAAACCTCGTAGACCCCTCTGGCTTAGCTTCAGCAATTCTTGTTCTTGAGGTCTCTCTTTGAGAGAATATTAGGGTTCACGTATGTGAGTGCGAGCAGGAGCCTCTTTCGAGTTTTCTCCTTTCCTTTTACTGATTTTACTAGAAAACAGATGTCCCTGTTGAGAAAGTAAGAGCCTTGGAGAGGTTTGTAACCTGTTCAGTCTGATCCACCTGGTGCCATCTGCATTCTAGGCATGGAAAACAGTAGTTTAAGATGGCAGAATTTTATAGCCCACCTGGGACTTTGTCCCGTAGAATCACTGGGGACATTACGGTTTGTCCTTTTCGTTTTACCTTTTCCTCCATCCCTCCTTCCTTTCTCTTCATCTCTTACTTCTTTTGTCCTTTCTCCTGTTCCCCTTTCACCACCAGGAGTGGTGTGTGTGTGTGTGTGTGTGTTTGTGTGTGTGTTGCTGGGGGTGCTCTTCACCTCCCCTTGTGGGGAGTTCATCCAAAACTGTATGGTTGAAATAGTGCTTGGACTCCACTGACACTAGATGCTGCCATCCTGTGGCTTAGCATTAGTGTCTGGGATGACTTGGGGCAAGATCTCAACCTCCCCTCAACCCACTTCACTTCTGGCAGAATCCCTCCTGCCCCCCCGCTAGAGCCGCCTCGATGCCCAACCTGGTTGGGGGTGCAGAAGTGGGTTCTGATAAGTTGAGGTTTGGTTTGGAGGTGGAACAGCTGTGAAGAACACTGAGGGGGAGGTAGCAGGAGCTAATCCTACAAGGAGGGGGGTTGGCACTGGAGGATACTAGAAAGGACAAGAAGACTCCATTCTGGGGTTCAGGAGCTGAATTCATCCCTCAGCGGTGGGCAGGTGGTGGGTGGAAATACTGCTGGTTCCAGGTGCCCTTAATTCCCCCTGATTCCTCGGGGCCTTTTAGTCTCTGACAGGTTCTCGTTCCCTTGCAGCAGGAGGACGTCACGGCCAAAGTGATGCACCAGCTCCGCATCATCCGGCACTTACGCCATGTGCCTGAGACACTGCAGGGGCTGTTCCTCTGAGGCCTTCAGCAACTCCCGCTCCCTGCTATCCAAATACAGAAAGAGTTTCTCCTCCCTTGGTGTTCACACCTCAACTGCTAGCACAGCACCTCACCCTCCCTGATTGAACTAACCTCGATATCTCCACACTGATATATACCTGCCTCTGGAGATTTCCATTACTTGCATCTGAAGAAGTGAGGTTCTGACCCACGAAAGCTTATGCTCCCAGTACTTCTGTTAGTCTCAAAGGTGCCACAGGACCCTCTGTTGCTTTTTACAGATTCAGACTAACACGCCTACCCCTCTGATATTTGACACCATGCAAGGCACTGCATTTAGCCGTATGGAATGGAAATCTATCAACCTCATGAAGAAACTTGCACAAATACAGACAGATATCATCTTCCTTTCCAAATGCAAACGGATGGACATCATACCAAATGGACTGAAGGTGAAAAATCCATTGCTATCTACATACTGCACAGACCACAGTGAGAGATTATGCCATACATTATCAAAGAAACTGAGGAACCACCTGATCAGCATCCTATACAGCAAACAGAAAAACATCAAGAAAGAGCTCTCCAACCTGGAGACTTTCATAAATAACCAACCCTCCACACAAATGGACTTTACTAAAATAAGACAGGAGATCTACATTACACACCTCACCTCTCTACAAAGGAAAAAGGACCGTAAGCTGTCTAAAATCCTACCTGCCACATGGGGCCACAACAGGGGTACCCCGAACTCACCCAGCAATATCGTCAATTTATCCAGCTACACACTCAACCCAGCAGAAGAGTCTGTCCTATCTCGGGGACTCTCCTTTTGCCCCAGCACCCCCACGAACATGATACAGTTCTGTGGTGATCTGGAAGCCTACTTTCGCCGCCTCCGACTCAAAGAATACTTTCATGATAACACTGAACAGCGCACTGATACACAGATACCCTCCCACCAACAACACAGGAAGAAGAACTCCACATGGACTCCTCCTGAGGGTCGAAATGACAGTCTGGACCTATACATAGAATGCTTCCGTCGACGTGCACAGGCAGAAATTGTGGAAAAACAACATCGCTTGCCTCATAACCTAAGTCGTGCAGAACGCAATGCCAGCCACAGCCTCAGAAACCACCCTGACATTATCATCAAAGAGGCTGATAAAGGAGGTGCTGTTGTCATCATGAACAGGTCTGACTACCAGAAGGAGGCTGCCAGACAGCTCTCCAATACCAAATTCTACAGGCCGCTTTCCTCAGATCCCACTGAGGAATACACTAAGAAACTGCACCATCTACTCAGGACACTCCCTACACTAACACAGGAACAAATCAACATACCCTTAGAGCCCCGACTGGGGTTATTCTATCTACTACCTAAGATCCACAAACCTGGAAATCCTGGACGCCCCATCATCTCGGGCATTGGCACTCTCACTGAAGGACTGTCTGGATATGTGGACTCCCTACTCAGACCCTACGCCACCAGCACTCCCAGCTATCTCCGTGACACCACAGATTTCCTGAGAAAACTACAATGCATTGGTGACCTCCCAGAAAACACCATCCTAGCCACCATGGATGTAGAGGCTCTCTACACAAACATCCCGCATACAGATGGAATACAAGCTGTCAGGAACAGTATCCCTGATGATGACACAGCACAACTTATTGCTGAGCTCTGTGACTTTATCCTCACGCACAATTATTTCAAATTTGGTGACACTATATACCTCCAGACCAGTGGCACCGCTATGGGCACCCACATGGCCCCACAATATGCCAATATTTTTATGGCTGACCTGGAACAACGCTTCCTCAGCTCTCGTCCACTCATGCCCCTTCTCTACCTACGCTATATTGATGACACCTTCATCATCTGGACCCATGGGAAGGAGGCCCTGGAAGAATTCCACCATGCTTTCAACAGCTTCCACCCCACCATCAACCTCAGCCTGGACCAATCTACACGGGAGGTCTACTTCCTGGACACCACCGTACAAATAAGCGATGGCCACATTAACACCACCCTATACCGAAAGCCCACCGACCGCTATGCCTACCTTCATGCCTCCAGCTTCCACCCCGGTCACACCACACGATCCATCGTCTACAGCCAAGCACTGAGGTACAATCGCATCTGCTCCAACCCCTCAGACAGAGACCAACACCTACAAGATCTTCACCAAGCATTCTCAAAACTACGATACCCACACAAGGAAATAAAGAAACAAATCAACAGAGCCAGACGTGTACCCAGAAGACTCCTGCTACAAGACAGGCCCAGAAGAGAAACCAACAGAACTCCACTGGCCATCACCTACAGTCCTCAGCTTAAACCTCTCCAACGCATCATCAGTGATCTACAACCCATCCTGGACAATGATCCCTCACTTTCACAGACCTTGGGAGGCAGGCCAGTCCTCGCCCACAGACAACCTGCCAACCTTAAGCATATTCTCACCAGCAACCACGCATCGCACCATAACAACTCTAACTCAGGAACCAACCCATGCAACAAACCTCGATGCCAACTCTGCCCACATATCTACACCAGCAACACCATCACTGGACCTAACCAGATCAGCTACAACATCACCGGCTCATTCACCTGCACGTCCACCAATGTTATATATGCCATCATATGCCAGCAATGCCCCTCTGCTATGTACATTGGCCAAACTGGACAGTCACTACGCAAGAGGATAAATGGACACAAGTCAGATATCAGGAATGGCAATATACAAAAACCTGTAGGAGAACACTTCAACCTCCCTGGCCACACAATAGCAGATGTTAAGGTAGCCATCTTACAGCAAAAAAACTTCAGGACCAGACTCCAAAGAGAAACTGCTGAGCTTCAGTTCATCTGCAAATTTGACACCATCAGATCAGGATTAAACAAAGACTGTGAATGGCTATCCAACTACAGAAAGAGTTTCTCCTCCCTTGGTGTTCACACCTCAACTGCTAGCAGAGCACCTCACCCTCCCTGATTGAACTAACCTCGATATCTCCACACTGATATATACCTGCCTCTGGAGATTTCCATTACTTGCATCTGAAGAAGTGAGGTTCTGACCCACGAAAGCTTATGCTCCCAGTACTTCTGTTAGTCTCAAAGGTGCCACAGGACCCTCTGTTGCTTTTTACAGATTCAGACTAACACGGCTACCCCTCTGATATTTGACACCATGCAAGGCACTGCATTTAGCCGTATGGAATGGAAATCTATCAACCTCATGAAGAAACTTGCACAAATACAGACAGATATCATCTTCCTTTCCAAATGCAAACGGATGGACATCATACCAAATGGACTGAAGGTGAAAAATCCATTGCTATCTACATACTGCACAGACCACAGTGAGAGATTATGCCATACATTATCAAAGAAACTGAGGAACCACCTGATCAGCATCCTATACAGCAAACAGAAAAACATCAAGAAAGAGCTCTCCAACCTGGAGACTTTCATAAATAACCAACCCTCCACACAAATGGACTTTACTAAAATAAGACAGGAGATCTACATTACACACCTCACCTCTCTACAAAGGAAAAAGGACCGTAAGCTGTCTAAAATCCTACCTGCCACATGGGGCCACAACAGGGGTACCCCGAACTCACCCAGCAATATCGTCAATTTATCCAGCTACACACTCAACCCAGCAGAAGAGTCTGTCCTATCTCGGGGACTCTCCTTTTGCCCCAGCACCCCCACGAACATGATACAGTTCTGTGGTGATCTGGAAGCCTACTTTCGCCGCCTCCGACTCAAAGAATACTTTCATGATAACACTGAACAGCGCACTGATACACAGATACCCTCCCACCAACAACACAGGAAGAAGAACTCCACATGGACTCCTCCTGAGGGTCGAAATGACAGTCTGGACCTATACATAGAATGCTTCCGCCGACGTGCACCGGCAGAAATTGTGGAAAAACAACATCGCTTGCCTCATAACCTAAGTCGTGCAGAACGCAATGCCATCCACAGCCTCAGAAACCACCCTGACATTATCATCAAAGAGGCTGATAAAGGAGGTGCTGTTGTCATCATGAACAGGTCTGACTACCAGAAGGAGGCTGCCAGACAACTCTCCAATACCAAATTCTACAGGCCGCTTTCCTCAGATCCCACTGAGGAATACACTAAGAAACTGCACCATCTACTCAGGACACTCCCTACACTAACACAGGAACAAATCAACATAGCCTTAGAGCCGCGACCGGGGTTATTCTATCTACTACCTAAGATCCACAAACCTGGAAATCCTGGACGCCCCATCATCTCGGGCATTGGCACTCTCACTGAAGGACTGTCTGGATATGTGGACTCCCTACTCAGACCCTACGCCACCAGCACTCCCAGCTATCTCCGTGACACCACAGATTTCCTGAGAAAACTACAATGCATTGGTGACCTCCCAGAAAACACCATCCTAGCCACCATGGATGTAGAGGCTCTCTACACAAACATCCCGCATACAGATGGAATACAAGCTGTCAGGAACAGTATCCCTGATGATGACACAGCACAACTTATTGCTGAGCTCTGTGACTTTATCCTCACGCACAATTATTTCAAATTTGGTGACAATATATACCTCCAGACCAGTGGCACCGCTATGGGCACCCGCATGGCCCCACAATATGCCAACATTTTTATGGCTGACCTGGAACAACGCTTCCTCAGCTCTCGTCCACTCATGCCCCTTCTCTACCTACGCTATATTGATGACACCTTCATCATCTGGACCCATGGGAAGGAGGCCCTGGAAGAATTCCACCATGCTTTCAACAGCTTCCACCCCACCATCAACCTCAGCCTGGACCAATCTACACGGGAGGTCCACTTCCTGGACACCACCGTACAAATAAGCGATGGCCACATTAACACCACCCTATACCGAAAGCCCACCGACCGCTACGCCTACCTTCATGCCTCCAGCTTCCACCCCGGTCACACCACACGATCCATCGTCTACAGCCAAGCACTGAGGTACAATCGCATCTGCTCCAACCCCTCAGACAGAGACCAACACCTACAAGATCTTCACCAAGCATTCTCAAAACTACGATACCCACACAAGGAAATAAAGAAACAAATCAACAGAGCCAGACGTGTACCCAGAAGACTCCTGCTACAAGACAGGCCCAGAAGAGAAACCAACAGAACTCCACTGGCCATCACCTACAGTCCTCAGCTTAAACCTCTCCAACGCATCATCAGTGATCTACAACCCATCCTGGACAATGATCCCTCACTTTCACAGACCTTGGGAGGCAGGCCAGTCCTCGCCCACAGACAACCTGCCAACCTTAAGCATATTCTCACCAGCAACCACGCATCGCACCATAACAACTCTAACTCAGGAACCAACCCATGCAACAAACCTCGATGCCAACTCTGCCCACATATCTACACCAGCAACACCATCACTGGACCTAACCAGATCAGCTACAACATCACCGGCTCATTCACCTGCACGTCCACCAATGTTATATATGCCATCATATGCCAGCAATGCCCCTCTGCTATGTACATTGGCCAAACTGGACAGTCACTACGCAAGAGGATAAATGGACACAAGTCAGATATCAGGAATGGCAATATACAAAAACCTGTAGGAGAACACTTCAACCTCCCTGGCCACACAATAGCAGATGTTAAGGTAGCCATCTTACAGCAAAAAAACTTCAGGACCAGACTCCAAAGAGAAACTGCTGAGCTTCAGTTCATCTGCAAATTTGACACCATCAGATCAGGATTAAACAAAGACTGTGAATGGCTATCCAACTACAGAAAGAGTTTCTCCTCCCTTGGTGTTCACACCTCAACTGCTAGCAGAGCACCTCACCCTCCCTGATTGAACTAACCTCGATATCTCCACACTGATATATACCTGCCTCTGGAGATTTCCATTACTTGCATCTGAAGAAGTGAGGTTCTGACCCACGAAAGCTTATGCTCCCAGTACTTCTGTTAGTCTCAAAGGTGCCACAGGACCCTCTGTTGCCCTTTGTGGGAAGTTCATCGAAAACTGTGGGGTTGAAATAGTGCTTGGACACCATTGACACTAGATGCTGCCATCGTGTGGCTTAGCATTAGTGTCTGGGATGACTTGGGGTAAGATCTCAACCTCCCCGCAACCCACTTCACTGCTGCCAGAATCCCTCCTGGATCAGCTGTCAAGGACACCGAGGGGGAGGTAGCAGGAGGGGGGTGGACACTGGAGGTTACTAGAAAGGAGAAGACTCCATTCTGGGGTTGAGGAGATGAATTCATCCCTCAGTGGTGGGCAGGTGCTGGGTGGAAATACTGCTGGTTCCATTTGCCCTTAATTCCTCCTGATTCCTCGGAGCGTTTGAGTCTCTGACAGGTTTTCGTTCCCTTGCAGCAGGAGGACGTCATGGCCAGAGTGATGCACCAGCTCCGCATCATCCGGCACTTGCGCCAGGTGCCTGAGACACTGCAGCGGCTGCGCCTCTGAGGCCTTCAGGAACTCCCGCTCCCTGCTGCAGGTACTGCTCTGGCTGATTGTAAATGGGGAGCTATTGGAAGGGGAAATGGAGCCCCCTGGCATTCACTAAAATGGAAAGTGGTGGATTCTCCATCTCTTGATGTCATTGAATGAAACTAGATGCCTTTCTGGAATGTGTGTGCCCAAAAAGTAACTATTGTACTATAGAGGAAGCCTATGATATGCAGGGGGTTAGATTAGATATTCTAAAGGTCTCTTCTGACCATAAAGTCTACTAATTTTGGAAACTCTGAGTGTAGCATTGGGAGCAGCCTCTGATGTTTTACTGTCTAGCCGGCTTGCTTCCTAGAATGAGGGCGCATTGAGTGGGGTGATCCACAGAGAGTAGCTCAAACCTTCAAAGTGTCAGGCCAGAATCAGGACATTAGCACTTCAGAGGATGGGTGGGTGTGGCAGTGACATCACAAAAGCCTTTTGCAGGACCTCAGCTTATTGGTCAAATGTGTTAGGGAGGTGGTGACCTCAGAGAGAGATGCTGACATCAGAGAGAGATGCTGACATGAGGGCCAGGGAAACCTCAGAGACCCCTGTTGCTTTGCTTCATCAAGTCTCCTCCTTGAGGTCTCTCTTTGAGGAAAGTAAGTGACTCGGAGAGGTTTGTATCCTGTTCAGTCTGATCCACCTGGTGCCAGCTGAATTCTAGGCATGGAAAACACTAGTTCAAGGTGGCAGAATTTTATTCCCTCCCTGTGATTTTGTCCCGTAGAATCACTGGGGACATGAGTGTTTGTCCTTTTCGTTTTACCTTTTCCTCCCTCCTTCCTTCCTTTCTCTTCATCTCTTACTTCTTTTGTCCTTTCTCCTGTTCCCCTCCCACCACCAGGAGTGGTTTGTGTGTGTGTGTGTGTTGCTTGGGGTGCTCTTCACCTCCCCTTGTGGGGAGTTCATCCAAACCTGTGTGGTTGAAATAGTGCTTGGACTCCACTGACACTAGATGCTGCCATCGTGTGGATTAGCATTGGTGTCTGGGATGACTTGGGGCAAGATCTCAACCTCCCCGGAACCCACTTCACTGCTGGCAGAATCCCTCCTGCCCCCCCTGCTAGAGCCGCCTCCCTGGCCAACCTGGGTGGGGGTGGAGAAGAGGGTTCTGATAACTTGAGCTGTGGTTTGGAGGTGGAACAGCTGTCAAGGGCACTGAGAGGGAGGTAGCAGCAGCTCACCCTACAAGGAGGGGATTTGGCACTGGAGGTTACTAGAAAGGACAAGAAGACTCCATTCTGGGGTTCAGGAGGTGAATTTATCCCTCAGTGGTGGTCAGGTGCTGAGTGGAAATACTGCTGGTTCCAGGGGCCCTTAATTCCCCCTGATTCCTCGGGGCGTTTGAGTCTGTGACAGGTTCTGGTTCCCTTGCAGGAGGAGGACGTCACGGCCAAAGTGATGCACCAGGTCCGCATCATCCGGCACTTGCGCCAGGTGCCTGAGACACTGCAGGGGTTGTGCCTCTGAGTCTTTCAGCAACTCCCGCTCCCTGCTGCAGGTACTGCTCTGTCTCACTGTAAATGGGGAACTAGTGGAAGGGGAAATGGAGCCCCCTGGCACTCACTAAAAGGGAAAGTGGTGGATTCTCTATCTCTTGATGTCAATGAATGAAGACTAGATGCCTTTCTGGAATGTGTTTTCCAAAAAAGTAACTGTTGTGCTATACAGGAAGCCCATGATATGCAGGGGGTTAGATGAGATGCTCTAAAGGTGTCTTCTGGCCATAAAGTCTACTAATTTTTTTAAAACTGAGTGTAGCGTTGGGAACAGCCTCTGATGTTTTACTGTCTAGCCGGCTTGCTTCCTAGAATGAACAGGCATTGAGTGGCATGATCCACAGGGAGTATCTCAGACCTTGAAAGTGTCTGGTGAGCGGTAGGACAATAGCACTTCAGGGGATGGGTGGGTGTGGCAGTGACATCACAAAGGCCTTTTGCAGGATCTCAGCCTATTGGTCAAAGGTGTTAGGGAGGTGGTGACCTCAGAGAGAGATGCTGACATCAGCCAGGCAGGATAGGGTCGCAGAACCAGGAAAACCTCGTAGACCCCTGTGGCTTAGCTTCAGCAATTCTCCTTCTCAAGGTCTCTCTTTGAGAGACTATTAGGGTTCACCTAGGTGAGTGCGAGGAGGAACCTCTTTCGAGTTTTCTCCTTTCCTTTTACTGGTTTTACTAGAAAACAGATGTCCCTGTTCAGAAAGTTAGAGCCTCGGAGAGGTTTTGGAAGCTGCTCAGTCTGATCCATCTGGTGCCAGCTGAATTCTAGGCATGTATAAGACTATTTCAAGGTGGCAGAATTTTATAGCCCACCTGGGATTTTGTCCTGTGGAATCACTGGGGACATTAGGGTTTGTCCTTTTCATTTTACCTTTTCCTCCATCCCTCCTTCCTTTCTCTTCATCTCTTACTTCTTTTGTCCTTTCTCCTGTTCCCCTCCCACCACCAGGAATGGTGTGTGTGTGTGTGTTGCTGGGGGTGCTCTTCACCTCCCCTTGTGGTAAGTTGATCCAAAACTGTGGGGTTGAAATAGTGCTTTGACTCCACGGACACTAGATGCTGCCATCGTGTGGCTTAGCATTAGTGTCTGGGATGACTTTGGGGCAAGATCTCAACCTCCCCGCAACGCACTTTACTGCTGGCAGAATCCCTCCTGCTCCCGCTCCTAGATCCGCCTCTCTGCCCAACCTGGGTGGGGGTGGAGAAGAGGGTTCTGATAACTTGAGGTGTGGTTTGGAGGTGGAACAGCTGTCAAGGGCACTGACGGGGAGGTAGCAGGAGCTCATCCCTCAAGGAGGGGGGTTTGCACTGGAGGTTACTAAAAAGGAGAAGACGACTCCATTCTGGGGTTCAGGAGGTGAATTCATCCCTGAGTGGTGGGCAGGTGCTGGGTGGAGATACTGCTGGTTTCAGGTGGCCTTAATTCCCCCTGATTCCTCGGGGCGTTTTAGTCTCGGAAAGAGTCCAACGGAGGGCAACAAAAATGAGTAGGGGTCTGGAGCACATGAGTTATGAGGAGAGGCTGAGGGAACTGGGATTGTTTAGTCTCCAGAAGAGAAGAATGAAAGGGGATTTGATAGCAGCCTTCAACTACCTGAAGGGGGGTTCCAAAGAGGATGGAGCTTGGCTGTTCACAGTGGTGGCAGATGACAGTACAAGGAGCAATGGTCTCAAGTTGCAGTGCGGGAGGTCCAGGTTGGATATTAAGAAAAACTATTTCACTAGGAGGGTGGTGAAACACTGGAAAGCGTTACCTAGGGAGGTGGTGGAGTCTCCTTCCTTGGAGGTTTTTAAGGCCCGGCTTGACAAAGCCCTGGCTGGGATGAAGGGGAAATGGAGCCCCCTGGCACTCACTAAAAGGGAAAGTGGTGGATTCTCCATTTCTTGATGTCATTGAATGAAGACTAGATGCCTTTCTGGAATGTGTGTGCCCAAAAAGTAACTATTGTACGATACAGGAAGCCTGTAATATGCAGGGCGTTAGATGAGATGCTCTAAAGGTCTCTTGTGGACATAAAGTCTCCTAATTTTGGAAACACTGAGTGTAGCATTGGGAGCAGCCTCTGATGTTTTACTGTCTAGCCGGCTTGCTTCCTAGAATGAAGACGCATTAAGTGGGTTGATCCACAGAGAGTAGCTCAAACCTTCAAAGTGTCAGCCCAGCAGCAGGACATTAGGATTAGTGTGTGCGTGTGTGTTGCTGGGGGTGCTCTTCACCTCCCCTTTTGGGAAGTTAATCCAAAACTGTGGGGTTGAAATAGTGCTTGGACTCCACTGACACTAGATGCTGCCATCCTGTGGTTTAGCATTAGTGTCTGGGATGACTTGGGGCAAGATCTCAACCTCCCTGCAACCCACTTCACTGCTGCCAGAATCCCTCCTGCCCCCCCTGCTAGAGCCACCTCCCTGCCCAACCTGGGTGGGGGTGGAGAAGAGGGTTCTGATAACTTGAGGTGTGGTTTGGAGGTGGAACAGCTGTCAAGGGCACTGAGGGGGAGGTAGCAGGAGCTCACCCTAGAAGGAGCGGGGTTGGCACTGGAGGTTACTAGAAAGGACAAGAAGACTCCATTCTGGGGTTCAGGAGGTGAATTCATCTCTCAGTGGTGTTCAGGTGCTGAGTGGAAATACTGCTGGTTCCAGGTGCCCTTAAATCCCCCAGATTCCTCGGGGCGTTTGAGTCTCTGACAGGTTCTCGTTCCCTTGCAGGAGGAGGACGTCACGGCCAAAGTGATGCACCCGCATCATCCGCCACTTGCGCCAGGTGCCTGAGACACTGCAGAGGCTGCGCCTCTGAGGCCTTCAGCAACTCCCGCTCCCTGCTGCAGGTACTGCTCTGTCTCCCTGTAAATGTCGAGCTAGTGGAAGGGGAAATGGAGCCCCCTGGCACTCACTAAAAGGGAAAGTGGTGGATTCTCCATCTCTTGATGTCATTGAATGAAGACTAGATGCCTTTCTGGAATGTGTGTGCCCAAAAAGTAACTATTGTACTATACAGGAGGCCTATGACATGCAGGGGCTTAGATGAGATGCTCTAAAGGTCTCTTGTGGCCATAAAGTCTACAAATTTTGGAAACACTGAGTGTAGTATTGGGAGCAGCCTCTGATGTTTTACTGTCTAGCCGGCTTGCTTCCTAGAATGAAGACGCATTGAGTGGGGTGATCCACAGAGAGTACCTGTGTCAAGGCTGTATCCCCACTTTGAAGTTTAGCATACAAATGTAGGGGCCTGCATGAAAACTTCTAAGCTTAACCACCATCCCAAGGCTAATTTCCTCCCCTGGGTAGCCTTGAGAAACCTTTCACCAATTCCCTGGTGAATACAGATCCAAACCCCTTGGATCTTAAAACAAGGAGAAATTAACCATCCCCCCTCCTTCCTCCCACCAACTTCTGGTGAATACAGATCCAACCCCCTTGGATCTAAAAGTAGGAGAAATTAACCATTCCCCTCCTTCCTCCCACCAACTCCTGGTGAATCAAGATCCAAACTCCTTGGATCTTAAAACAAGAAAAAATCAATCAGGTTCTTAAAAATAAGGCTTTTAATTAAAGAAAAAGGTAAAAACCATCTCTGTAAAATCAGTATGGAAATTGATCTTACAGGGTAATCAAACTTAAAGAGCTCAGAGGACTCCCCTCTAGTCTTAGGTTCAAAGTACAGCAAACAAAGATAAACACTCTAGTAAAAGGTACATTTACAAGTTGAGAAAACAAAGGAAAACTAACACGCCTTGTTTGAAATAGGAGAGACTTGTTTAGAAAGATGTGGAGAACCTGGATTGATGTCTGGTCCCTCTCAGTCCCGAGGGCGAACACCCACACAAACAAAGAACAGAAACAAAAGCGTTCCCCTCCCCAAGATTTGAAAGTATCTTGTCCCCTTATTGGTCCTTTAGGTCAGATGCCAGCCAGGTTACCTGAGCTTCTTAACCCTTTACAGGGAAAAGGATTTTGGAGTCTCTGGCCAGGAGGGATTTTATAGTACTGTACACAGGACAGCTGTTACCCTTCCCTTTATAGTTATGACAACCTCAAACCTTCAAAGTGTCAGGCCAGCAGCAGGACATTAGCACTTGAGGGTTTGGTTGGGTGTGGCAGTGACATCACAAAGGCCTTTTGCAGGATGTCAGCTTATTGGTCAAATGTGTTAGGGAGGTGGTGACCTCAGAGAGAGATGCTGACATCAGCCTGGCAGGACAGGAGCACAGGGCCAGGGAAACCTCAGAGACCCCTGTGGCTTTGCTTCAGCAAGTCTCCTTCTCGAGGTCTCTCTTTGAGGACTGAGAGAGTATTAGGGTTCACGTACGTGAGTGCGTGCAGGAGCCTCTTTCGAGTTTTCTCCTTTCCTTTTACTGATTTTACTAGAAAACAGACGTCCCTGTTTAGAAGGTAAGAGCCTCCAAGAGGTTTTGGCAGCTGCTCAGTCTGATCCATCTGGTGCCAGCTGAATTCTAGGCATGGAAAACAGTAGTTTAAGATGGCAGAATTTTATTCCATCCCTTGGATTTTGTGCCGTAGAATCACTGGGGACATTAGGGTTTGTCCTTTTTGTTTTACCTTTTCCTCCATCCCTCCTTCCTTTCTCTTCATCTCTTACTTCTTTTGTCCTTTCTCCTGTTCCTCGAAAACTGTGGGGTTGAAATAGTGTTTGGACTCCACTGACACTAGATGCTGCCATCCTGTGGCTTAGCATTAGTGTCTGGGATGACTTGGGTCAAGATCTCAACTTCCCCGCAACCCACTTCACTGCTGCCAGAATCCCTCCTGCCCCCCCTGCTAGAGCCGCCTCCCTGGCCAACCTGGGTGGGGGTGGAGAACAGTGTTTTTTTCATACATTCATAGATTATCGGACTGGAAGGGACCTCGAGAGGTCATCGAGTCCAGTCCCCTGCCCCCGTGGCAGGACCAAATACCATCTAGACCATCCCTGATAGACATTTATCTAACCTACTCTTAAATATCTCAAGAGATGGAGATTCCACAACCTCCCTCGGCAATTTAGCTTGTGGTCCACTATAACCCCTAGATCCCTTTCTGCCGTACTCCTTCCTAGACAGTCTCTTCCCATTCTGTATGTGTGAAACTGATTGTTCCTTCCTAAGTGGAGCACTTTGCATTTGTCTTTGTTAAACTTCATCCTGTTTAACTCAGACCATTTCTCCAATTTGTCCAGATCATTTTGAATTATGACCCTGTCCTCCAAAGCAGTTGCAATCCCTCCCAGTTTGGTATCATCCGCAAACTTAATAAGCGTACTTTCTATGCCAATATCTAAGTCGTTGATGAAGATATTGAACAGCGCCGGTCCCAAAACAGACCCCTGCGATACCCCGCTCGTTATGGCTTTCCAGCAGGATTGGGAACTCTTAATAACAACTCTCTGAGTACGGTTATCCAGCCAGTTATGCACCCACCTTATAGTAGCCCCATCTAAATTGTATTTGCCTAGTTTATCAATAAGAATATCATGCGAGACCGTATCAAATGCCTTACTAAAGTCTAGGTATACCACATCCACAGCCTCACCCTTATCCACAAGGCTCGTTATCCTCTCAAAGAAAGCTATCAGATTGGTTTGACATGATTTGTTCTTCACAAATCCATGCTGGCTGTTCCCTATCACCTTACCACCTTCCAAGTGTTTGCAGATGATTTCCTTAATTACTTGCTCCATTATCTTCCCTGGCACAGAAGTTAAACTCACTGGGGTCTGTAGTTTCCTGGGTTGTTTTTATTTCCCTTTTTATAGATGGGCACTATATTTGCCCTTTTCCAGTCTTCTGGAATCTCTCCCGTCTCCCATGATTTTCCAAAGATAATAGCTAGAGGCTCAGATACCTCCTCTATTAGCTCCTTGAGTATTCTAGGATGCATTTCATCAGGCCCGGGTGACTTGCAGGCATCTAACTTTTCTAAGTGATTTTTAACTTGTTCTTTTTTTATTTTATCTGCTAAACCTACCCCCTTCCCATTAGCATTCACTATGTTAGGCATTCCTTCAGACTTCTCGGTGAAGACCGAAACAAAGAAGTCATTAAGCATCTCCGCCATTTCCAAGTTTCCTGTTACTGTTTCTCCCTCTTCACTAAGCAGTGGGCCTACCCTGTCTTTGGTCTTCCTCTTGCTTCTAATGTATTGATAAAAAGTCTTCTTGTTTCCCTTTATTCCCGTAGCTAGTTTGAGCTCATTTTGTGCCTTTGCCTTTCTAATCTTGCCCCTGCATTCCTGTGTTGTTTGCCTATATTCATCCTTTGTAATCTGTCCCAGTTTCCATTTTTTATATGACTCCTTTTTATTTTTTAGATCATGCAAGATCTCATGGTTAAGCCAAGGTGGTCTTTTGCCACATTTTCTATCTTTCCTAACCAGCGGAATAGCTTGCTTTTGGGCCCTTAATAGTGTCCCTTTGAAAAACTGCCAACTCTCCTCAGTTGTTTTTCCCCTCAGTCTTGATTCCCATGGGACCTTACCTATCAGCTCTCTGAGCTTACCAAAATCTGCCTTCCTAAAATCCATTGTCTCTATTTTGCTGTTCTCCCTTCTACCCTTCCTTAGAATTGCAAACTCTATGATTTCATGATCACTTTCACCCAGGCTGCCTTCTACTTTCAAATTCTCAACGAGTTCCTCCCTATTTGTTAAAATCAAGTCTAGAACAGCTTCCCCCCTAGTAGCTTTTTCAACCTTCTGAAATAAAAAGTTGTCTCCAATGCAGTCCAGGAATTTGTTGGATAGTCTGTGCCCCGCTGTGTTATTTTCCCAACATATATCTGGATAGTTGAAGTCCCCCATCACCACCAAATCTTGGGCTTTGGATGATTTTGTTAGCTGCTTAAAAAAAGCCTCATCCACCTCTTCCACCTGGTTAGGTGGCCTGTAGTAGACTCCTAGCATGACATCTCCCTTGTTTTTTACCCCTTTTAGCCTAACCCAGAGACTCTCAACACTTCCGTCTCCTATGTCCATCTCTACCTCAGTCCAAGTGTGTACATTTTTAATATACAAGGCAACACCTCCTCCCTTTTTCCCCTGTCTATCCTTCCTGAGCAAGCTGTACCCATCCACACCAACATTCCAATCATGTGTATTATCCCACCAAGTTTCAGTGATGCCAACAATGTCATAGTTGTATTTGCAAAAAGAAGAACAGGAGGACTTGTGGCACCTTAGAGATGTGGAAGCAGAGAAAAGAACTGACAGAAGGGAACTGCAATGCATGATGGTTGTTAGCAAGAGTCAGGCTTCGTTAGCAAGAGACAGTCTTTGTTAGCAAGAGTCAAGCTAGCTGTGACCCTGATAACCCTGATAACGCGAGATTTGTAGAAGCGAGGATTGTGTGAGACGGGTGAGAAAGAGCTGTGTAAGAAGTCATTGTGACCTCAGTATAGATAAGGTGTAGAAGACCTTTGTGTAGATAAGGTATAGAAACTAATTGTATGTTGGCAAGAGTCAAAACAAGTGAAGAAATGAGATATGAAGATGGCCTATGTATAAACAAAATGCAGCTGTCCCTCGTTATTTCTGTAATGAAAGGTATAAATGCTTGCTGTAATTAGTTACCAGAGAGAGACCTGCTTGCTCTCTCCTCTGCACATGTGAGAGTTAATAATAAAGCGTCTGACTTGCTGTACCTAAACAAAATAGTGAGAACTCAGTTTTTCTCCGACAATTTGGGGGCTCGTCCGGGATGGCAACGCCCACTGAGGCAACAGCAGCTGCTACGGATCGTTCCCCTTCGAACCCCATGGCGCCACAATAGAGGTAAGAGACCTTTTGAAATCTCTATTGGGGTGTCGGAGGAGGACTGTCCGTGGGGCCGTCTGCCCCTGTTGGGCTCACGCCATCCGAACTTATTGACTGTGCAGCAAGGTCAGATGCTGAGCGGCGTAATAGGGGAATTGTTTGCCGCCCCCTGTAAGCATATGCTAGGTGCATAGGGTTTGCACCTGTATTGAGGAGTTGTTACTGCCTCAAGAGGGGTTTTTACCGCCTCAAGTGATGCATCGAGGTACTTGGGAATAGTACCTGGAGGTACTCAGGAGTAGTACCTGATATAAGGCCTTGGTATGTTGGTGTGTGTAGTCTGTGTGTGTGTGTGTGTGTGTGTACACAGTGTGAATTGAGTGTTACCGGAAGACGCCCAGAGTACTCTGCGAAGTCTTTTGGCTCGTGACCAGAACTACTCTAACGCAAGCCCGGTAACTAGAGGATCTTTTAGGAGATCCGACCCATGTAGGTTGACTCGGCCTGGCATCGTCCGGCGAGGAGGCTACCTGGGTCTAGGAGTGTGTGCACCCATCTTCCCTCCCCCTTTTCCTCTCCGTGTGAGCCACTGACAGTCTGACCATCTCACTGGATGCAACAGAGTAAGCGGCGCTTTCTCTCTGAGATTAGCCGACGCTCTTTGCTGAAGGGAGGTGTAGGGGGTCATGGCTATCCTCGTTAGTCACTCCTGTGTGAATACCCTGTAGGGAGAGATCCTTAGTTTATGAGCCGCTAGCGCGGACAGGGCATCCTTCCCCTTTGAGTGTGTGATTGGAAAATGGGTGGGGGACAGTCTAAGTCTTCCCTCTCACCCCCTAAGGGTACCCCAGTTTATTTCATGTACGTACATTATGGCCCGAAAACCTGCAGGTATTTAAATAGTTGGAATCTTTACACGCGTGCTAATCCATCTAAACAATGTCCACTAGAAGGTACCTTTGATTTAGACAAACTTAAATACCTTAAAGAAACTCTGGCTTCACCAAAAGCCTCTGATACACAGTGGGAGCAATTTGTCTGTTGGTGGGAGGAAGCAACAAAGAGACTCCACGAGTCTCGAGTGCGGAGTCTAAAGGACTCCCAGGAAAAGTTAAAAGCCCAAGTGCAACATTTACAGCTTAAATGCAAGGCATCCAGCTGTTTACCCCCTAGAGCGATTCCTTCTGCTCCTGTGTATCCTAATTCCGTTCAAGCAATTCCTTCTGCTCCCCTTTATCCCCAATTAGTTAGATCTGACAGTGAGGAGGAAACTGCTGAGGATATTTTAGATTTCTTCAGTAACATTCAGCAGCAGCCCGTGCTGCCTCCTCCCCCTGCACAGCATGGGTCTGCTAACGAATCTCACCCGGCAGTGCCAGTTTCACCACCGCATGTATCAGCTGCACACATTGTTCTCTCTTCCCCTGGGAGAGAAGCATCCTCTTCATCACAAAGAGGTGATTCTGAGCCTCCCAGTAACTCCCCTGATTCTAATCCCTCTGAGGAAAGTACCCGTTATCTTACTAGAAGTGTGGCACATGCACTCCAGGTTCCTTTAAGAGGCCTGGTACTATTTCTCAAATGCGTACTTTTCTTGGCATGACTGGGTACTGTAGACAATGGATTTTAGGCTATGCAACAATGATTAAACCCTTACAGGATCTGACTAAGTCAGGTACCCCTGAGCCTCTTCCTTGGTCTCCAGAGGCTGAACAAGCTTTTGTTGCTATCAAGCAAAGTCTGTCCAGTGCACCAGCCCTGGGACTTCCTGATTATGCTAAACCCTTCACTCTTTTCTGTCATGAGCGTAATGGGTTTGCTTTGGCTGTATTAACGCAAAGGCACGGAGACAAACACCGTCCCATTGCTTATTACAGTACTGCCCTAGACGCTGTGGCAGCTGGATTTCCCCCTTGCCTGCGTGCTGTAGCTGCAGCAGCTCTTGCTGTACAGGTATCTGAATCTATTGTCTTAGGTTCTCCTTTGATTGTTGCTGTTCCTCATGCTGTGGCTGCACTCTTGTTAAAATCTAAGACACAGCATCTATCCACGTCTCGTCTTACAAAATATGAGCTTGTCTTGTTGTCTTCATCTCATATCACTTTGGCTCGTTGCCCTGTTCTAAATCCTGCCTCCTTGTTGCCTGGGCCCGAAGACGGAGACCCACATGACTGTGTGTCTGTGACATCGGTTCTCTCTCGTCCAAGAGATGATTTACTAGATGTGCCTTTGCAAAATCCTGATCTTATTTACTTTGTAGATGGTTCGTGCTTGCGAGATTCTAAGGGCAAATTGGTTGCTGGTTATGCTGTGTGTTCTGCACATGCTGTTATTGAAAGTGCTTTCCTTCCTTCTGTGTTTTCTGCTCAAGTGGCCGAACTTGTGGCTTTAACTCGAGCCTGCATTCTCGCTCAGGATCAAGCAGTTACAAACTATACAGACTCCCGTTATGCTTTTGGAGTGGTACATGATTATGGGTTGCTCTGGAAGTATAGAGGTTTTCTTACATCCACTGGTTCTCCTATTAAGAACAGTCTGCATGTCTCTGCTCTTTTAGATGCTCTTTTATTGCCCAAAGCTATAGCTGTCGTGAAATGTACAGCTCACCAGACCCCTCATGATGAAGTTACCCGTGGAAATGCTTTGGCAGACTCTGCAGCCAAAGCAGCGGCCCTTTCTGCACCTCAGGCTGAATATACTTGTGCTTTGATTGAACAGCCTCCACTAGCCTCCCTTGAGGATCTGGCCAAGATCCAGGAAGCTGCACCGGCAGCTGAGAAACGTTTTTGGAGTGCTAATGGCTGTATTCTACACCCTGATCATCTTTGGTGTGCCCCAGCTGGTCGCCTGGTTGCACCGAAGATGCTAATGCCCTATCTTGCTCGTGTATACCACGGAATGGCTCACGTGAGCAAAGGGGGGATGGTTGCTGCGGTTAACCGAGATTGGTGTGCGTTCGGTTTCCCAGTCATTGCACATCACTACTGTCAACAATGTGTGATTTGTCAGCAGCATAACATTGGTAAAGCTGTTAAAGTTAGGCAGGCAGCTCACCCTCCCCCTTGGGGACCTTTTGTAAATATTCAGATTGATTTTATTCAACTGTCTAAATGTTGTGGCTATGAATATGTATTGGTTTTGGTGGATGTATTTTCAAATTGGGTTGAAGCTTTTCCCTGCAGGAAAGCAGATGCCAGGACTGTTGTGAAACTTCTGCTTAAAGATTTTGTACCACGATTTGGCATCCCTGTGAGTATCAACAGTGACCGTGGAACTCATTTTACTGGACAGATTGTAAAGGAGTTATGTGCAGCTTTGCAGACTCAACACAACCTTCACTGTCCCCACCATCCGCAGTCTGCTGGGACAGTGGAACGCCAGAATGGAATTCTGAAAAATAAACTGGCCAAGATTTGTGCTGAAACAAACTTGAAGTGGCCAGATGCCCTTCCTCTGGCACTAATGAGTATGAGGGCCACTCCCAATCGAAAGACTGGACTCAGCCCTCATGAGATTCTGACAGGGCGCCCGATGAGACTACCAACTGCGCCCCCACTGACCCTAGCTCAGATGGACATTCATTTAATGGATGACACAATGCTTAAGTATTGTCAGACACTAATGAAATGTGTTAAGTCTTTCTATACACAGGTGAAAGAAGCACTACCCAAGGATCCTGTGCAGCCCTGCCACTCGCTGGAACCAGGAGACTGGGTCTACATAAAGGTCCATCAGCGAAAGACTGCCCTGGCTCCACGCTGGAAAGGTCCTTTCCAAGTCCTGCTAACTACCAACACTGCTGTGAAGTGCCAAGGACTGCCCACCTGGACCCATGCTTCACACTGCAAAAAGACCCCTCCGCCTGGAGAGGATTCTCCAGCAGCTGATCAGCCTGTTTCTCCTGCTAGCTCTGCTGTGCCTCCTGGACAGCAGGGAAAGAGGACAAGGTGAAGTGCTAGTAACCTCTCCCTTGTCCACTGACAGATCTACTGTGCCTTTGAATTCTTTTACAGGAACCACACCAGTACAGGGTGAAGTGCTAGTAACCTCTCCCCTGCACTGTGGTGAATCACAACTGTTTTAAAGAAGAAAAGAAGAAACACTCGCTCTGCTGAAACCACCAAAGTCCAGAACTTTCTAACTACAAAAGACATTAAGAACTGGCCCTGGTGGAAGAAACGAAGTATTGTTTATTGGCAAGGAGGGAACTGTGGGGAACGTTCCTGGGAATGTGGGGTCCAGTGGTGGGGTGGATTCTTTCCAGGATCAGGGCTTTGTGCTTATGGACAGGTACCTTCAGGATGCACTGCCCTCCCTAATTGGCTTTCAGATGATGAATATCAAAAACGCCTTGCCACCACAAAGACTACACCTACCACTAGTCCCTTGACCCTTGCCACCACCACTGTAACTTATCCAGATACAAACAGTACTACACATTCCAATGAAACTCATTGGGCCAACTAGAGAAGGCCATAGGCCTTGTTTCTGGAGCACAACTAACCCAGGTACAGGCTGGAGTTGGTGAGTTACATGTTATCTCCACCCTTAGTTCTATGACCCAGAAGTTACTGACAGAGATGGTATTGAATATCACTGAGGCTGGGAAGGCATTGCAGTGAGATCTAGCATGCTCAGAGATTCAGGATTTCTTGAATGACCAGCTAATGGCCATTCGGAATGATCTAGAGCACCAGGCTTGGCCCACTGCCCTTACAGACACGTCAGGAGTACCATCTGACCTGTGGCCATGGAGACATACTTGGAAACTTTCTGGGTGGAAGTGTGGACGTTCTCAGTGCTCCTTCCAAGCATATGGACCGGTACAGGGGGTGTGGGCTCCCACATACCGTATCCTGCCGGGTCCATGGGGAGGATGCATATGGGATTGGGTAATTCATCGAGACATCTGGGAAATTAGACCACCTGGTATGCCCAATCGATTTTTAGTTAGTGCTCCTAGGATTGCACCTGACATTTGGATGGGGTTAGGTAACCTGTGGACATTCTGGCCATTAGAACCCCCACAGCTTCAGTGTACACGTAAACTGAAGCCAGGAGAAGTTGTCACTGTCTATGACTACGTTTGCTGGGAGGGTAGGGGACAAGGAACTACCCTGACAGGACACTTACTCTTCCAAGCTAATGATAGCTGTGTGTATGTTAATGACACCATATCACAAGACATACATTTTAATCTCACTACCACTGCAGGCAATCATATCATTTACTGGCCTGCAGATAGAGTTTTTCAAGTAGCCCTTAGGTTCCAGATACCCTTTAATTGGACTAGTTTACTATCTGATAGATTTCAAAATTTGCTTTCATTGTTACCTGAGATTCAGAAAATCTCTGAGGTACAAGGGCAAATTCACATGCTTCAAAATGTATATCAAGTAGAAAAGTATGCCTTTCACACTGCTTATAGAGTATCTACCTTATGTACTAAATATGATGTATTGTGCTTTATGACAAAGGCTGTACAACAACCCCATTATAGTATTGCTATGGGAATGTTATTGCTTGTATTGTTATTAGTTAGTTTAGGATTATGTTGTTGTTGTTGTTGTTGTAAAAGACGTAATAATAGTAATACCTTTCATGTTCATGCTAATCATGCATTATCATTGCATCCAATCAGAACCCCTAAGGTTGAAGCATCTAATTTAGAATCTGAAGTCCAGGACTTGATGCAAATAGAGATTTGAGAATGTTTGTTGTACTAGAAGTACAAAAGGGGGGGGTTGTGGAAGCAGAGAAAAGAACTGACAGAAGGGAACTGCAATGCATGATGGTTGTTAGCAAGAGTCAGGCTTCGTTAGCAAGAGACAGTCTTTGTTAGCAAGAGTCAAGCTAGCTGTGACCCTGATAACCCTGATAACGCGAGATTTGTAGAAGCGAGGATTGTGTGAGACGGGTGAGAAAGAGCTGTGTAAGAAGTCATTGTGACCTCAGTATAGATAAGGTGTAGAAGACCTTTGTGTAGATAAGGTATAGAAACTAATTGTATGTAGGCAAGAGTCAAAACAAGTAAGGAAATGAGATATCAAGATGGCCTATGTATAAACAAAATGCAGCTGTCCCTCGTTATTTCTGTAATGAAAGGTATAAATGCTTGCTGTAATTAGTTACCAGAGAGAGACCTGCTTGCTCTCTCCTCTGCACATGTGAGAGTTAATAATAAAGCGTCTGACTTGCTGTACCTAAACAAAATAGTGAGAACTCAGTTTTTCTCCGACAGAGACTAACAAATTTATTAGAGCATAAGCTTTCGTGGACTACAGCCCACTTCTTCGGATGCATATAGAATGGAACATATATTGAGGAGATATATATACACACATACAGAGAGCATAAACAGGTGGGAGTTGTCTTACCACCTCTGAGAGGCCAATTAATTAAGAGAAAAAAAACTTTTGAAGTGATAATCAAGCTAGCCCAGTACAGACAGTTAGATAACAAGTGTGAGAATACTTACAAGGGGAGATAGATTCAATGTTTGTAATGGCTCAACCATTCCCAGTCCTTATTCAAACCGGAGTTGATTGTGTCTAGTTTGCATATCAATTCTAGCTCAGCAGTTTCTCGTTGGAGTCTGTTTTTGAAGTTTTTCTGTTGTAATATAGCCACCCGCAGGTCTGTCACTGAATGACCAGACAGGTTAAAGTGTTCTCCCACTGGTTTTTGAGTATTTTGATTCCTGATGTCAGATTTGTGTCCATTAATTCTTTTGCGTAGAGACTGTCCGGTTTGGCCAATGTACATGGCAGAGGGGCATTGCTGGCACATGATGGCATATATCACATTGGTAGATGTGCAGGTGAACGAGCCCCTGATGGTATGGCTGATGTGATTAGGTCCTATGATGATGTCACTGGAATAGATATGTGGACAGAGTTGACATCGGGGTTTGTTACAAGGATAGGTTCCTTGGTTAGTGGTTTTGTTCAGTGATGTGTGGTTGCTGGTGAGTATTTGCTTTAGGTTGGGGGGTTGTCTGTAAGCGAGGACAGGTCTGCCTCCCAAGATCTGTGAGAGTAAAGGATCATCTTTCAGGATAGGTTGTAGATCTCTGATGATGCGCTGGAGAGGTTTTAGTTGGGGGCTGAAGGTGACAGCTAGTGGTGTTCTGTTATTTTCTTTGTTGGGCCTGTCTTGTAGGAGGTGACTTCTGGGTACTCGTCTGGCTCTGTCAATCTGTTTTTTCACTTCAGCAGGTGGGTATTGTAGTTTTAAGAATGCTTGATAGAGATCTTGTAGGTGCTTGTCTCTATCCGACCGTCTGGCTCCAGACACAGATCCAGGGTCTGAATCTCCTGTCCCAAAGCTGCAAGTTACCTGAAAACAGCGTACAGAAGTGCGCTTGTCTTTAGCACTCAGATGCCCAACTCCCAATGGGGTCTAAACCCAGATAAATCCGTTTTACCCTGCATAAAGTTTATGCATAAAGTTTATGCAGGGCAAACTCATAAATTGTTCGCCCTCTATAACACTGATAGAGAGATATGCACAGTTGTTTGCTCCCCCAGGTATTAATACATACTCTGAGTGAATAGTTGTATTTATTTATTAGCACTTCCAGTTCTTCCTGCTTATTCCCCATACTTCTCGCATTTGTATATAGGCATCTAAGATACTGGTTTGATCTTTCCTCCCAGTTTTGTCCTGACCCTCCTTTCCCTCTGACAATATAGCCCACACTCCCTCTCGTTTTTGACCCCTCTGCCTGGTCTCCATGTTCCCCACTTACCTGTGGGCTTTGCTCACCTGTCCCCGTCGAACCTAGTTTAAAGCCCTCCTCACTAGGTTAGCCAGTCTGTGTCCAAAGGTATTAATCACTTGAGCTGTGGTTTGGAGGTGGAACAGCTGTCAAGGGCACTGAGGGGGAGATAGCAGGAGCTCATCCTTCAAGGAGGGGGGTTGGCACTGGAGGTTACTAGAAAGGACAAGAAGACTCCATTCTGGGGTTCAGGAGGTGAATTTATCCCTCAGTGGTGGGCAGGCGCTGGGTGTAAATACTGCTGGTTCCAGGTGTCCTTAATTGCCCCTGATTCCTCGGGGCATTTGAGTCTCTGACAGGTTCTCGTTCCCTTGCAGGAGGAGGATGTCACGGCCAAAGGGATGCACCAGCTCCGCATCATCCGGCACTTACGCCATGTGCCTGAGACACTGCAGGGGCTGTTCCTCTGAGGCCTTAGCAACTCCCTCTCCCGGCTGCAAGTACTGCTCTGTCTCACTGTAAATGGGGAGCTAGTGGAAGGGGAAATGGAGCCCCCTGGCACTCACTAAAAGGGAAAGTGGTGGATTCTCCAACTCTTGATGTCATTGATTGAAGACTAGATGCCTTTCTGGAATGTGTGTGCCCAAAAAGTAACTATTGTACTATACTGGAAGCCTATGTTATGGAGGGGGTTAGATGAGATGCTGTAAAGGTCTCTTCTGGCCAGAAAGTCTCCTACTTTTGGAAACACTGAGTGTAGTATTGGGAGCAGCCTCTGATGTTTTACTGTCTAGCTAGCTTGCTTCCTAGAATGAAGACGAATTTTGTGGTGTGATCCACAGAGCGTAGCTCAAACCTTCAAAGTGTCAGGCCAGCAGCAGGACATGAGCACTTTAGGGTTTGGTTGGGTGTGGCAGTGATATCACAAAGGCCTTATCCTGGACCTCAGCCTATGGGTCAAAGGTGTTAGGGAGGTGGTTACCTGAGAGAGAGATGCTGACATCAGCCAGGCAGGACAGGAGCGCAGGGCCAGGGAAACCTCAGAGACCCCTCTGGCTTTGCTTTAGCAAGTCTCCTTCTCGAGGTCTCCCTTTTTAGGACTCAGAGAGTATTAGGGTTCAAGTATGTGAGTGCGAGGAGGAACCTCTTTTGAGTTTCTCCTTTTATTGATTTTACTAGAAAACAGACGTGACTGTTGAGAAGGTAAGAACCTTGGAGAGGTTTTAACCTGCTCAGTCTGCAGTCTGATCCATCTGGTGCCAGCTGAATTCTAGGCATGGAAAACACTAGTTCAAGGTGGCAGAATTTTATAGCCCACCTGGGATTTTGTGCCGTAGAATCACTGGGGACATTAGGGTTTGTCCTTTTAGTTTTACCTTTTCCTCCATCCCTCCTTGCTTTCTCTTGTTCCCCTCCCACCACCAGGAGTGGTGTGTGTGTGTGTGTTGCTGGGGGTGCTCTTCACCTCCCATTGTGGGAAGTTGACACTGCAAGGGCTGTGCCTCTGTGGACATCAGCAACTCCCACTCCCTGCTGCAGGTACTACTCTAGCTCACTGTAAATGGGGTGCTAGTGGAAGGGGAAATGGAACCCCCTGGCACTCACTAAAAGGGAAAGTGGTGGATTCTCCATCTCTTGATGTCATTGAATGAAGACTAGATGCCTTTCTGGAATGTGTGTGCCCAAAGAGTAACTATTGTACGATACAGTAAGCCTATGATATGCAGGGGCTTAGATTAGATGCTCTAAAGGTCTCTTGTGGCCATAAAGTCTACTAATTTTGGAAACACTGAGTGTAGCATTGGGAGCAGCCTCTGATGTTTTACTGTCTAGCCCACTTGCTTCCTAGAATGAAGACGCATTGAGTGGGGTGATCCACAGAGAGTAGCTCAAACCTTCATAGTGTCAGGCCAGCAGCAGGACATTAGCACTTAAGGGTTTGATTGGTGGCAGTGATATCACAAAGGTCTTTTGCAGGACCTCAGCATATTGGTCAAAGGTGTTAGGGAGGTGGTAACCTCAGAGAGAGATGCTGCCATCAGCGAGGCAGGACAGGGGCGCATGGCCAGGGAAACCTCAGAGACCCCTGTGGCTTTGCTTCAGCAAGTCTCCTTCTCGAGGTTTCTCTTGAGGACTGAGAGAGTATTAGGATTCACGTATTTGAGTGAGAGCAGGAGCCTCTTTCGAGTTGTCTCCTTTCCTTTTACTGATTTTACTAGAAAACAGACATCCCTGTTTAGAAAGTAAGAGCCTCCAAGAGGTTTTGGAACCTGCTCAGTCTGATCCATCTGGTGCCAGCTGAATTCTAGGCATGGAAAACACTAGTTCAAGGTGGCAGAATTTTAATCCCTCCCTGTAATTTTGTCTGGTAGAATCACTGGGGACATTAGGGTTTGTCCTTTTCGTTTTACCTTTTCCTCCATCCCTCCTTCCTTTCTCTTTATCTCTTACTTCTTTTGTCCTTTCGCTTGTTCCCCTCCCACCACCAGGAGTGGTATATGTGTGTGTGTGTGTGTGTGTGTGTGTTGCTGGGGGTGCTCTTCACCTCCCCTTGTTGGGAGTTGATCCAAAACTGTATGGTTGAAATAGTGCTTGGACTCCACTGACACTAGATGCTGCCATCGTGTGGTTTAGCATTAGTGTCTGGGATGACTTGGGGCAAGATCTCAACCTCCCCGCAACCCACTTCACTGCTGCCAGAATCCCACCTGCCCCCCCTGCTAGAGCCGCCTCCCTGCCCAACCTGGGTGGGGGTGGAGAAGAGGGTTCTGATAACTTGAGCTGTGGTTTGGAGGTGGAACAGCTGTCAAGGGCACTGAGGGGGAGGTAGCAGGAGCTCACCCTACAAGGACGGGGGTTGGCACTGGAGATTCCTAGAAAGGAGAAGACGACTCCATTCTGGGGTTCAGGATGTGAATTCATCCCTCAGTGGTGGGCAGGCGCTGGGTGTAAATACTGCTG
This sequence comes from Chrysemys picta bellii, assembly GCF_011386835.1. Lineage (NCBI taxonomy): Eukaryota > Metazoa > Chordata > Testudines > Emydidae > Chrysemys > Chrysemys picta. Next base: position 174,617 of record NW_027052745.1, on the reverse strand, counting down.
GTTCCAGGTGTCCTTAATTGCCCCTGATTCCTCGTGGCATTTGAGTCTCTGACAGGTTCTCGTTCCCTTGCAGGAGGAGGACGTCACGGCCAAAGGGATGCACCAGCTCCGCATCATCCGGCACTTACGCCATGTGCCTGAGACACTGCTGGGGCTGTTCCTCTGAGGCCTTAGCAATTCCCTCTCCCGGCTGCAGGTACTGCTCTGTCTCACTGTAAATGGGGAGCTAGTGGAAGGGGAAATGGAGCCCCCTGGCACTCACTAAAAGGGAAAGTGGTGGATTCTCCAACTCTTGATGTCATTGATTGAAGACTAGATGCCTTTCTGGAATGTGTGTGCCCCAAAAGTAACTATTGTACTATACTGGAAGCCTATGATATGGAGGGGGTTAGATGAGATGCTGTAAAGGTCTCTTCTGGCCAGAAAGTCTCCTACTTTTGGAAACACTGAGTGTAGTATTGGGAGCAGCCTCTGATGTTTTACTGTCTAGCTAGCTTGCTTCCTAGAATGAAGACGAATTTTGTGGTGTGATCCACAGAGCGTAGCTCAAACCTTCAAAGTGTCAGGCCAGCAGCAGGACATGAGCACTTTAGGGTTTGGTTGGGTGTGGCAGTGATATCACAAAGGCTTTTTCAAGGACCTCAGCGTACTGGTCAAAGGTGTTAGGGAGGTGGTGACCTCAGAGAGAGATGCTGTCTTCAGCCAGGGAGGACAGGGGCTTACGACCAGGGAAACCTCAGAGACCCCTGTGGCTTTGCTTCAGCAAGTCTCCTTCTCGAGGTTTCTTTTTGAGGACTGAGAGAGTGTTAGGGTTGACGTATGTGAGTGCGAGCAGGAGCCTCTTTCGAGTTTTCTCCTTTCCTTTTACTGATTTTACTTGAAAATTAGAAGGTAAGAGCCTCCAAGAGGTTTTGGAACCTGCTCAGTCTGATCCATCTGGTGCCAGCTGAATTCTCGGCATGGAAAACAGTAGTTTAAGGTGGCAGAATTTTCTTCCCTCCCTGGAATTTTGTCCCGTGGAATCACTGGGGACACTAGGGTTTGTCCTTTTCGTTTTACCTTTTCCTCCATCCCTCCTTCCTTTCTCTTCATCTCTTACTTCTTTTGTCCTTTCTCTTGTTCCCCTCCCACCTCCAGGAGTGGTGTGTGTGTTGCTGGGGGTGCTCTTCACCTCCCCTTGTGGGAAGTTGATCCAAATCTGTCGGGTTCAAATAGTGCTTGGACTCCACTGACACTAGATGCTGCCATCCTGTGGCTTAGCATTAGTGTCTGGGACAACTTAGGGCAAGATCTCAACTTCCCCGCAACCCACTTCACTGCTGGCAGAATCGCTCCTGCCCCCCCTGCTAGGGCCGCCTCCCTGCGCAACCTGGGTTGGGGTGGAGAAGAGGGTTCTGATAACTTGAGCTGTGGTTTGGAGGTAGAACAGCTGTCAAGGAGCTCACCCTACAAGGTGGTGGGTTGGCACTGGAGGTTACTAGAAAGGACAAGAAGACTCCATTCTGGGGTTCAGGAGGTGAATTCATCCCTCAGTGGTGGGCAGGTAGTCAGTTTAAATACTGCTGGTTCCAGGTGCCCTTAATTCCCCCTGATTCCTCGGGGCGTTTGAGTCTCTGACAGGTTCTCGTTCCCTTGCAGGAGGAGGACGTCACGGCCAAAGTGATGCACCCGCATCATCCGCCACTTGCGCCAGGTGCCTGAGACACTGCAGGGGCTGCGCCTCTGAGGCCTTCAGCAACTCCCGCTCCCTGCTGCAGGTACTGCTCTGTCTCCCTGTAAATGGCGAGCTAGTGGAAGGGGAAATGGAGCCCCCGGCACTCACTAAAAGGGAAAGTGGTGGATTCTCCATCTCTTGATGTCATTGAATGAAGACTAGATGCCTTTCTGGAATGTTTGTGCCCAAAAAGTAACTATTGTACTATAGAGGAGGCCTATGATATGCAGGGGCTTAGATGAGATGCTCTAAAGGTCTCTTGTGGCCATAAAGTCTACAAATTTTGGAAACACTGAGTGTAGTATTGGGAGCAGCCTCTGATGTTTTATTGTCTAGCCGGCTTGCTTCCTAGAATGAAGACCCATTGAGTGGGGTGATTCACACAGAGTAGCTCAAACCTTCAAAGTGTCAGGCCAGCAGGAGGACATTAGCACTTCAGGGTTTGGTTGGGTGTGGCAGTGACACCACAAAGGCCTTTTGCAGGACGTCAGCTTATTGGTCAAATGTGTTAGGGAGGTGGTGACCTCAGAGAGAGATGCTGACATCAGAGAGAGATGCTGACAGGAGGGCCAGGGAAACCTCAGAGACCCCTCTGGCTTTGCTTCAGCAAGTCTCCTCCTTGAGGTCTCTCTTTGAGGAAAGTAAGTGCCTCGGAGAGGTTTGTATACTATTCAGTCTGATCCAACTGGTGCCAGCTGAATTCTAAGCATGGAAAACACTAGTTCAAGGTGGCAGAATTTTATTCCCTCTCTGTGATTTTGTCCCGTAGAATCACTGGGGACATTAGTGTTTACTTCTTTTGTCCTTTCTCTTGTTCCCCTCCCACCTCCAGGAGTGGTGTGTGTGTTGCTGGGGGTGCTCTTCACCTCCCTTTGTGGGGAGTTCATCCAAACCTGTGTGGTTGAAATGGTGCTTGGACTCCACTGACACTAGATGCTGCCATCGTGTGGATTAGCATTAGTGTCTGGGATGACTTGGGGCAAGATCTCAACCTCCCCGGAAACCACTTCACTGCTGGCAGAATCCCTCCTGCCACCCCTGCTAGAGCCGCCTCCCTGGCCAACCTGGGTGGGGGTGGAGAAGAGGGTTCTGATAACTTGAGCTGTGGTTTGGTGGTGGAACATCTGTCAAGGGCACTGAGAGGGAGGTAGCAGCAGCTCACCCTTCAAGGAGGGGATTTGGCACTGGAGGTTACTAGAAAGGACAAGAAGACTCCATTCTGGGGTTCAGGAGGTGAATTCATCCCTCAGCGGTGGGCAGGTGCTGAGTGGAAATACTGCTGGTTCCCGGTGCCCTTAATTCCCCCTGATTCCTCGGGGCGTTTGAGTCTCTGACAGGTTCTCGTTCCCTTGCAGCAGGAGGACGTCACGGCCAAAGTGATGCATCCGCATCATCCGCCACTTGCGCCAGGTGCCTGAGACACTGAATGGGTTGTTCCTCTAAGTCTTTCAGCAACTCCCGCTCCCTGCTGCAGGTACTGCTCTGTCTCACTGTAAATGGGGAACTAGTGGAAGGGGAAATGGAGCCCCCTGGCACTCAGTAAAAGGGAAAGTGGTGGATTCTCCATCTCTTGATGTCATTGAATGAAGACTAGATGCCTTTCTGGAATGTGTGTGCCCAAAAAGTAACTATTGTACTATACAGGAGGCCTATGATATGCAGGGGCTTAGATGAGATGCTCTAAAGGTCTCTTGTGGCCATAAAGTCTACAAATTTTGGAAACACTGAGTGTAGTATTGGGAGCAGCCTGTGATGTTTTACTGTCTAGCCGGCTTGCTTCCTAGAATGAAGACGCATTGAGTGGGGTCATCCACACAGAGTAGCTCAAACCTTCAAAGTGTCAGGCCAGCAGCAGGACATTAGCACTTCCGGGGATGGGTGGGTGTGGCAGTGACATCACAAAGGCCTTTTCAGGACCTCAGCCTATTGGTCAAAGGTGTTAGGGAGGTGGTAACCTCAGGGAGAGATGCTGACATCAGCCAGGCAGGACAGGGGCTTAGGGCCAGGGAAACCTCAGAGACCCCTATGACTTTCATAGAATCATAGAATATCAGGGTTGGAAGGGACCTCAAGAGGTCATCTACTCCAACCCCGTCCTCAAAGCAGGACCAATTCCCAACTAAATCATCCCAGCCAGGGCTTTGTCAAGCCGGGCCTTAAAAACCTCCAAGGAAGGAGACTCCACCACCTCCCTAGTTAACGCATTCCAGTGCTTCACCACCCTCCTAGTGAAATAGTGTTTCCTAATATCCAACCTGGACCTCCCCCACTGCAACTTGAGACCATTGCTCCTTGTTCTGTCATCTGCCACCACTGAGAACAACCGAGCTCCATCCTCTTTGGAACCCCCCTTCACGTAGTTGAAGGCTGCTATCAAATCCCCCCTCATTCTTCTCTTCTGGAGACTAAACAATCCCAGTTCCCTCAGCCTCTCCTCATAAGTCATGTGCTCCAGACCCCTAATCATTTTTGTTGCTCTCCACTGGACTCTTTCCAATTTTTCCACATCCTTCTTGTAGTGTCGGGCCTGTTGGAGAAAAACAGAGTTCTCACTATTTGTTTAGGTACAGCAAGTCAGATGCTTTATTAACTCTCACAATTGCCCAGAGGGAGCGAGCTAAGCAGGTCTCTCCCAGGTAACTAATTACAGCAAGCATTTATACCTTTCATTACAGAAATAACGAGGGACAGCTGCGTTTTGTTTATACATAGGCCATCTTGATATCTCATTTCTTCACTTGTTTTGACTCTTGCCAACATACAATATTTTCTATACCTTATCTACACAAGGTCTTCTACACCTTATCTATACCAGGTCATAATGACTTCTTACACAGTTCTTTCTCACCCGCCTCACACATTCCTCGCTTCTACAAATCTCGCGTTATTAGGGTTACAGTTAGCCTAACTCTTGCTAACGAACTGTCATGCATTGCATCCCCTTCCTGTGAGCTCTTTCTCTGCTTCCACAGGCCCAAAACTGGACACAGTATTCCAGATGAGGCCTCACCAATGTCGAATAAAGGGGAACGATCACGTTCCTCGATCTGCTGGCAGTGCCCCTACTTATACAGCCCAAAATGCCGTTAGCCTTCTTGGCAACAAGAGCACACTGTTGACTCATATCCAGCTTCTCGTCCACTGTGACCCCTAGGTCCTTTTCTGCAGAACTGCTACCTAGCCATTCGGTCCCTAGTCTGTAGCAGTGCATGGGATTCTTCCGTCCTAAGTGCAGGACTCTGCACTTGTCCTTGTTGAACTTCATCAGGTTTTTTTTGGCCCAATCCTCTAATTTGTCTAGGTCCCTCTGTATCCGATCCCTACCCTCTAGCGTATCTACCACGCCTCCTAGTTTAGTGTCATCTGCAAACTTGCTGAGAGTGCAGTCCACACCATCCTCCAGATCATTAATAAAGATATTAAACAAAACCGGCCCCAGGACCGACCCTTGGGGCACTACTCCGCTTGAAACCGGCTGCCAACTAGACATGGAGCCATTGATCACTACCCGTTGAGCCCGACGATCCAGCCAGCTTTCTATCCACCTTACAGTCCATTCATCCATCCCATACTTCTTTAACTTGGTGGCAAGAATACTGTGGGAGAGCGTATCAAAAGCTTTGCTAAAGTCAAGGAATAACACATCCACTGCTTTCCCCTCATCCACAGAGCCAGTTATCTCATCATAGAAGGCAATTAGGTTAGTCAGGCACGACTTCCCCTTGGTGAATCCATGCTGACTGTTCCTGATCACTTTCCTCTCCTCTAAGTGTTTCATAATTGATTCCTTGAGGACCTGCTCCATGATTTTTCCAGGGACTGAGGTGAGGCTGACTGGCCTGTAGTTCCCCGGATCCTCCTCCTTCCCTTTTTTAAAGATGGGCACGACATTAGCCTTTTTCCAGTCATCCGGGACCTCCCTCGATCGCCATGAGTTTTCAAAAATAATGGCTAATGGCTGTGCAATCTCATCCGCCAAGTCCTTTAGCACCTTCGGATGCAGCGCATCCAGCCCCATGGAGTTGTGCACGTCCAGTTTTTCTAAATAGTCCCGAACCACTTCTTTCTCCACAGAGGGCTGGTCACCTTCTCCCCATATTGTGCTGCCCAGTGCAGCAGTCTGGGAGCTGACCTTGTTCGTGAAGACAGAGGCAAAAAAAGCATTGAGTACATTAGCTTTTTCCACATCCTCAGTCACTAGGTTGCCTCCCTCATTCAGTAAGGGGCCCACACTTTCCTTGACTTTCTTCTTGTTGCTAACATACCTGAAGAAACCCTTCTTGTTACTCTTAACATCTCTTGCTAGCTGCAACTCCAAGTGTGATTTGGCCTTCCTGATTTCACTCCTGCATGCCTGAGCAATATTTTTATACTCCTCCCTGGTCATTTGTCCAATCTTCCACTTCTTGTAAGCTTCTTTTTTGCGTTTAAGATCAGCAAGGATTTCACTGTTTAGCCAAGCTGGTCGCCTGCCATATTTACTATTCTTTCTACACATCGGGATGGTTTGTTCCTGCAACCGCAATAAGGATTCTTTAAAATACAGCCAGCTCTCCTGGACCCCTTTGCCCTTCATGTTATTCTCCCAGGGGATCCTGCCCATCTGTTCCCTGAGGGAGTCAAAGTCTGCTTTTCTGAAGTCCAGGGTCCGTATTCTGCTGCTCTCCTTTCTTCCTTGTGTCAGGATCCTGAACTCGACCATCTCATGGTCACTGCCTCCCAGGTTCCCATCCACTTTTGCTTCCCCTACTAATTCTTCCCTGTTTGTGAGCAGCAGGTCGAGAAAAGCTCTGCCCCTAGTTGGTTCCTCCAGCACTTGCACCAGGAAATTGTGCCCTACACTTTCCAAAAACTTCCTGGATTGTCTGTGCACCGCTGTATTGCTCTCCTAGCAGATATCAGGGTGATTAAAGTCTCCCATGAGAACCAGGGCCTGCGATCTAGCAACTTCTGCTAGTTGCCAGAAGAAAGCCTCGTCCACCTCATCCCCCTGGTCTGGTGGTCTATACCAGACTCCAACCGTGACATCCCCCTTGTTGCTCACACTTCTCAACTTTATCCAGAGACTCTCAGGTTTTTCTACAGTTTCATACCGGACCTCTGAGCACTCATACTCCTCTCTTACATACAATGCAACTCCCCCACCTTTTCTGCCCTGCCTGTCCTTCCTGAACAGTTTATATCCATCCATGACAGTACTCCAGTCATGTGAGTTATCCCACCAAGTGTCTGTTATTGCTTCAGCAAGTCTCCTTCTCGAGGTCTCTCTTTGAGGACTGAGAGAGTATTAGTGTTCACATGTGTGAGTGCGAGCAGGAGCCTCTTTGGAGTTTTCTCCTTTCCTTTGACGGATTTTACTAGAAAACAGACGTCCCTATTTAGAAGGTAAGAGCCTCCAAGAGGTTTTGGAACCTGCTCAGTCTGATCCATCTGGTGCCAGCTGAATTCTAGGCATGGAAAACACTAGGTTAAGGTGGCAGAATTTTATTCCCTCTGTGGGATTTTGTCCCGTAGAATCACAGGGGACATTAGTGTTTGTCATTTTCGTTTTACCTTTTCCTCCATCCCTCCTTCCTTTCTCTTCATCTCTTACTTCTTTTGTCCTTTCTCCTGTTCACCTGCCACCACCAGGAGTGGTGTGTGTGTGTGTGTGTGTGTGTGTGTGTGTGCGTGTTGCTGGGGGTGCTCTTCACCTCCCCTTGTGGGAAGTTGATCCAAAACTGTGAGGTTGAAATAGTGCTTGAACTCCAATGACACTAGATGCTGCCATCCTGTGGCTTAGCATTAGTGTCTGGGATGATTGGGGCAAGATCTCAACCTCCCCGCAACCCACTTCACTGCTGGCAGAATCCCTCCTGCCCCCCCGCTAGAGCCGCCTCCCTGCCCAACCTGGGTGGGGGTGGAGAAGAGGGTTCTGATAACTTGAGCTGTGGTTTGGAGGTGGAACAGCTGTCAAGGGCACTGAGGGGGAAGTAGCAGGATCTCATCCTTCAAGGAGGGGGGTTGGCACTGGAGGTTACTAGAAAGGACAAGAAGACTCCATTCTGGGGTTCAGGAGGTGAATTCATCCCTCAGTGGTGGGGAGGTGCTGGGTGGAAATACCGCTGGTTCCAGGTGCCCTTAATTCCCCCTGATTCCTCGGGGCGTTTGAGTCTTTGACAGGTTCTCGTTCCCTTGCAGCAGGAGGACGTCATGGCCAGAGTGATGCACCAGCTCTGCATCATCCGGCACTTGTGCCAGGTGCCTTAGACACTGCAAGGGCTGTGCCTCTGTGGACATCAGCAACTCCCATTCCCTGCTGCAGGTACTGCTCTGGCTCACTGTAAATGGCGAGCTAGTGGAAGGGGAAATGGAGCCCCCTGGCACTCAGTAAAAGGGAAAGTGGTGGATTCTCCATCTCTTGATGTCATTTCATGAAGACTAGATGCCTTTCTGGAATGTGTGTGCCCAAAAAGTACCTATTGTACTATACAGGAAGCCTATGATATGCAGGGGGTTAGATGAGATGTTCTAAAGGTCTCTTCTGGCCATAAAGTGTAGTAATTTTGGAAACACTGAGTGTAGCATTGGGAGCAGCCTCTGATGCTTTACTGTCTAGCCCACTTGCTTCCTAGAATGAAGACGCATTGAGTGGGGTGATCCACAGAGAGTAGCTGAAACCTTCAAAGTGTCAGGGCAGCAGCAGGACATTAGCACTTCAGGGGATGGGTGGGTGTGGCAGTGACATCACAAAGGCCTTTTGCAGTGTAGTAGTTCCGGGGTGGGGCTCGTCCCTTCCTGGGGTACCTGGGAGCCAGGCCGCCCCGCTACAAAGCGAATAACAGTTAGGGCCCAGACCTTTGGGTAGGGGCTGAGCACACAATTAGCAGTTCGGCGCTCAGGCCTTTGTGCAGGGACTGAGCACACAATCAACAGTTCAGAGCTCAGGCCCTTATGCAGGGACTGAGCACACAATCAACAGTTCAGAGCTCAGGCCCTTATGCAGGGACTGAGCACGCAATCAACAGCTCCGGCCCTGGGTCAGGGCGGGGAACAAACCAGTAGTCAGTCAGCGGCCCAGGCCTTGTAGCAGGAGCTGGGTCAGTTTGGGTTAGCCCAGGCCCTAGGTCAGGGCGGGGCAGCAAACCAATCATCAGTCAGAGGCCCAGGCCCCTTGGACAAGGAGTAGGAGAGACTGCCACCCAGCACGGGGTGGCAGGGGGGAACACAGGCCCACCCACTCCACTGTGTTCCAGCCTGGGGCCCTATCCGCAGCAGTCCGTCTGCCGCGCAGTCAGTGGGGATCCTGACCGCAACACACTGACATGGGTTCGGGGTCTGCTATCCCCGGGCCACTTCCCATCTCCTCCTCCATGGGTACCTGTTCCTCCTGAGTTCCGTCTGCTGGGTCGCAGATCATGGGCTGCTCCGGGCCCCGAGCAGCAGGTAGGTCTGTCACTCCCTCTGGGCCCTTGGCGGGGGAAGCTCAGACCGTTCCTCAGGATACCGGGCTCTCGGCAGGCTCAGGTCCGCGGGAGCTCGGGCACCAGCGTCTGTCCTCTCCCGCTGCCGGCCAGCTACTGAGCGCTGTGGCTTGGCCTTTATACTTCCTGTCCCGCCCCTTGAGTTCCGGGGGGTGGGGACAGGCCGCGGTGGCCTTGACTTCCTGGGGCGCCTGGGAGCCAGGCCGCCCCGCTACATGCAGTATCTCAGCGTATTGGTCAAAGGTGTTAGGGAGGTGGTGACCTCAGAGAGAGATGCTGACATCAGTCAGGGGCGCAGGGCCAGGGAAACCTCAGAGACCCTGTGGCTTTGCTTTAGCAAGTCTCCTTCTCGAGGTCTCTCTTTGAGTACTGAGAGAGTATTAGGGTTCACGTATGTGAGTGCGAGCAGGAGCCTCTTTCGAGTTTTCTCCTTCCCTTTTACTGATTTTACTAGAAAACAGACGTCCCTGTTTAGAAGGTAAGAGCCTCCAAGAGGTTTTTGAACCTGCTCAGTCTGATCCACCTGGTGCCCGTTGAATTCTAGGCATGGAAAACACTAGTTCAAGGTGACAGAATTTTGTAGTCCACACGGGATTTTGTCCCGTGGAATCACTGGGGACATTAGGGTTTGTCCTTCTCGTTTTACCTTTTCCACCATCCCTCCTTCCTTTCTCTTCATCTCTTACTTCTTTTGTCCTTTCTCCTGTTCCCCTCCCACCACCAGGAGTGGTGTGTGTGTGTGTGTGTGTGTGTGTGTGTGTGTGTGTGTGTTTGTGTTGCTGGGGGTGATCTTCACCTCCTCTTGTGGGAAGTTCATCCAAAACTGTGGGGTTGAAATAGTGCTTGGACTCCACAGACACTAGATGCTGCCATACTGTGGCTTAGCGTTAGTGTCTCGGATGACTTGGGCAAGATCTCAACCTCCCCGCAACCCACTTCACTGCTGCCAGTATCCCTCCTGCCCCCACTGCTAGACCCGCCTCCCAGCCCAACCTGGGTGGGGGTCTAGAAGAGGTTTCTGATGACTTAAGCTGTGGTTTGGAGGTGGAACAGCTGTCAAGGACACTGAGGGGGAGGTAGCAGGAGCTCACCCTAGAAGGAGGGGGATTGGCACTGGAGGTTACTAGAAAGGACAAGAAGACTCCATTCTGGGTTTCAGGAGGTGAATTTATCCCTCAGTGTTGGGCAGGTGCTGAGTGGAAATACTGCTGGTTCCAGGTGCCCTTAATTCCCCCTGATTCCTCGGGGCGTTTGAGTCTGACTGGTTCTCATTCCCTTGCAGCAGGAGGGCGTCACGGCCAAAGTGAGGCACCAGCTCCGCATCATCCATCACTTGCCCCAGGTGCCAGAGACAGTGCAGGGGTTGTGCCTCTGAGGCCTTCAGCAACTCCCGCTCCCTGTTGCAGGTACTGCTCTGGCTCACTGTAAATGGGGAGCTAGTGGAAGGGGAAATGGAGCCCCCTGGCACTCAGTGAAAGGGAAAGTGGTGGATTCTCCATCTCTTGAAGTCATTGAATGAAACTAGATGCCTTTCTGGAATGTTTGTGCCCAAAAAGTAACTATTGTCCTATACAGGAAGCCTATGATATGCAGGGGGTTAGATGAGATGCTCTAAAGGTCTCTTCTGGCCATAAAGTGTATTAATTTTGGAAACACTGAGTGTAGCATTGGGAGCAGCCTCTAATGTTTTACTGTCTAACCGGCTTGCTTCCTAGAATGAAGACGCATTGAGTGGAGTGATCCACAGAGAGTAGCTCAAACCTTCAAAGTGTCAGGCCAGCAGCAGGACATTAGCACTTCCGGGGATGGGTGGGTGTGGCAGTGACATCACAAAGGCCTTTTGCAGGAGCTCAGCCTATTGGTCAAAGTTGTTAGGGAGGTGGTGACCTCAGAGAGAGATGCTCACATCAGCCAGGCAAAACAGGGGCGCAGGGCCAGGGAAACCTCAGAGACCCCTGTGGCTTTGCTTCAGCAAGTCTCCTTCTCGAGCTCTCTTTGAGGACTGAGAGAGTATTAGGGTTCACATATGTGAGTGTGAGCAGGAGCCTCTTTCGAGTTTTCTCCTTTCCTTTTACCCATTTTACTAGAAAACAGAAGTCCCTGTTGAGAAAGTAAGTGCCTCGGAGAGGTTTGTAACCTGTTCAGTCTGATCCACCTGGTGCCATCTGAATTCTAGGCATGGAAAACACTAGTTTAAGGTGGCAGAATTTTATTCCCTCCCTGGGATTTTGTCCCGTAGAATCACTGGGGATATTAGGAAAACAACAAGGAGTCTGGTGGCACCTTAAAGACTAACAGATTTATTTGGGCATAAGCTTTCGTGAGTAAAAACCTCACTTCTTCGGATGCATAGAGTGAAAGTTACAGATGCAGGCATTATATACTGACACATGGAGAGCAGGGAGTTACTTCACAAGTGGAGAACCAGTGTTGACAGGGCCAATTCAAAAATCAGGGTGGATGTAGTCCACTCCCAATAATAGATGAGGAGGTGTCAATTCCAGGAGAGGAAAAGCTGCTTCTGTAGTGAGCCAGCCACTCCCAGTCCCTATTCAAGCCCAGATTAATGGTGTTGAATTTGCAAATGAATTTTAGTTCTGCTGTTTCTCTTTGAAGTCTGTTTCTGAAGTTTTTTTGTTCAATGATAGTGACTTTTAAATCTGTAATAGAATGACCAGGGAGATTGAAGTGTTCACATACTGTCTTATGTATGTTACCATTGCTGATGTCCGACATGGGGACATTAGGGTTTGTCCTTTTCCTTTTACCTTTTCCTCCATCCCTCCTTCCTTTCTCTTCATCTCTTACTTCTTTTGTCCTTTCTCCTGTTCCTCGAAAACTGTGGGGTTGAAATAGTGTTTGGACTCCACTAACACTAGATGCTGCCATCCTGTGGCTTAGCATTAGTGTCTGGGATGACTTGGGTCAATATCTCAACTTCCCCGCAACCCACTTCACTGCTGCCAGAATCCCTCCTGCCCCCCCTGCTAGAGCCGCCTCCCTGGCCAACCTGGGTGGGGGTGGAGAACAGTGTTTTTTTCATACATTCATAGATTATCGGACTGGAAGGGACCTCGAGAGGTCATCGAGTCCAGTCCCCTGCCCGCGTGGCAGGACCAAATACCATCTAGACCATCCCTGATAGACATTTATCTAACCTACTCTTAAATATCTCAAGAGATGGAGATTCCACAACCTCCCTCGGCAATTTATTCCAGTGTTTAACCACCCTGACAGTTAGGAACTTTTTCCTAATGTCCAACCTAGACCTCCCTTGCTGCACTTTAAACCCATTGCTTCTGGTTCTATCCTTAGAGGCTAAGGTGAACAAGTTTTCTCCCTCCTCCTTATGACACCCTTTTAAATACCTGAAAACTGCTATCATGTCTCCTCTCAGTCTTCTCTTTTCCAAACTAAACAAAGCCAATTCTTTCAGCCTTCCTTCAGAGGTCATGTTCTCAAGACCTTTAATCATTCTTGTTGCTCTTCTCTGGACCCTTTCCAATTTCTCCACATCTTTTTTAAAATGCGGTGCCCAGAACTGGACACAATACTCCAGCTGAGGCCTAACCAGAGCAGAGTAGAGCGGAAGAATGACTTCTCGTGTCTTGCTCACAACACACCTGTTAATACATCCCAGAATCAGGTTTGCTTTTTTTGCAACAGCATCACACTGTTGACTCATATTTAGCTTGTGGTCCACTATAACCCCTAGATCCCTTTCTGCCGTACTCCTTCCTAGACAGTCTCTTCCCATTCTGTATGTGTGAAACTGATTGTTCCTTCCTAAGTGGAGCACTTTGCATTTGTCTTTGTTAAACTTCATCCTGTTTAACTCAGACCATTTCTCCAATTTGTCCAGATCATTTTGAATTATGACCCTGTCCTCCAAAGCAGTTGCAATCCCTCCCAGTTTGGTATCATCCGCAAACTTAATAAGCGTACTTTCTATGCCAATATCTAAGTCGTTGATGAAGATATTGAACAGCGCCGGTCCCAAAACAGACCCCTGCGATACCCCACTCGTTATGGCTTTCCAGCAGGATTGGGAACTCTTAATAACAACTCTCTGAGTACGGTTATCCAGCCAGTTATGCACCCACCTTATAGTAGCCCCATCTAAATTGTATTTGCCTAGTTTATCAATAAGAATATCATGCGAGACCGTATCAAATGCCTTACTAAAGTCTAGGTATACCACATCCACAGCCTCACCCTTATCCACAAGGCTCGTTATCCTATCAAAGAAAGCTATCAGATTGGTTTGACATGATTTGTTCTTCACAAATCCATGCTGGCTGTTCCCTATCACCTTACCACCTTCCAAGTGTTTGCAGATGATTTCCTTAATTACTTGCTCCATTATCTTCCCTGGCACAGAAGTTAAACTCACTGGGGTCTGTAGTTTCCTGGGTTGTTTTTATTTCCCTTTTTATAGATGGGCACTATATTTGCCCTTTTCCAGTCTTCTGGAATCTCTCCCGTCTCCCATGATTTTCCAAAGATAATAGCTAGAGGCTCAGATACCTCCTCTATTAGCTCCTTGAGTATTCTAGGATGCATTTCATCAGGCCCGGGTGACTTGCAGGCATCTAACTTTTCTAAGTGATTTTTAACTTGTTCTTTTTTTATTTTATCTGCTAAACCTACCCCCTTCCCATTAGCATTCACTAGGTTAGGCATTCCTTCAGACTTCTTGGTGAAGACCGAAACAAAGAAGTCATTAAGCATCTCCGCCATTTCCAAGTTTCCTGTTACTGTTTCTCCCTCTTCACTAAGCAGTGGGCCTACCCTGTCTTTGGTCTTCCTCTTGCTTCTAATGTATTGATAAAAAGTCTTCTTGTTTCCCTTTATTCCCGTAGCTAGTTTGAGCTCATTTTGTGCCTTTGCCTTTCTAATCTTGCCCCTGCATTCCTGTGTTGTTTGCCTATATTCATCCTTTGTAATCTGTCCCAGTTTCCATTTTTTATATGACTCCTTTTTATTTTTTAGATCATGCAAGATCTCATGGTTAAGCCAAGGTGGTCTTTTGCCACATTTTCCATCTTTCCTAACCAGCGGAATAGCTTGCTTTTGGGCCCTTAATAGTGTCCCTTTGAAAAACTGCCAACTCTCCTCAGTTGTTTTTCCCCTCAGTCTTGATTCCCATGGGACCTTACCTATCAGCTCTCTGAGCTTACCAAAATCTGCCTTCCTGAAATCCATTGTCTCTATTTTGCTGTTCTCCCTTCTACCCTTCCTTAGAATTGCAAACTCTATGATTTCATGATCACTTTCACCCAGGCTGCCTTCTACTTTCAAATTCTCAACGAGTTCCTCCCTATTTGTTAAAATCAAGTCTAGAACAGCTTCCCCCCAGTAGCTTTTTCAACCTTCTGAAATAAAAAGTTGTCTCCAATGCAGTCCAGGAATTTGTTGGATAGTCTGTGCCCGCTGTGTTATTTTCCCAACATATAGCCGGATAGTTGAAGTCCCCCATCACCACCAAATCTTGGGCTTTGGATGATTTTGTTAGTTGCTTAAAAAAAGCCTCATCCACCTCTTCCACCTGGTTAGGTGGCCTGTAGTAGACTCCTAGCATGACATCTCCCTTGTTTTTTACCCCTTTTAGCCTAAACCAGAGACTCTCAACACTTCCATCTCCTATGTCCATCTCTACCTCAGTCCAAGTGTGTACATTTTTAATATACAAGGCAACACCTCCTCCCTTTTTCCCCTGTCTATCCTTCCTGGGGAAGCTGTACCCATCCACACCAACATTCCAATCACGTGTATTATCCCACCAAGTTTCAGTGATGCCAACAATGTCATAGTTGTATTTATTTATTAGCACTTCCAGTTCTTCCTGCTTATTCCCCATACTTCTCGCATTTGTATATAGGCATCTAAGATACTGGTTTGATCTTTCCTCCCAGTTTTGTCCTGACCCTCCTTTCCCTCTGACAATATAGCCCACACTCCCTCTCGTTTTTGACCCATCTCCCCGGTCTCCATGTTCCCCACTTACCTGTGGGCTTTGCCCACCTGTCCCCGTCGAACCTAGTTTAAAGCCCTCCTCACTAGGTTAGCCAGTCTGTGTCCAAAGGTACTAATAACTTGAGCTGTGGTTTGGAGGTGGAACAGCTGTCAAGGGCACTGAGGGGGAGATAGCAGGAGCTCATCCTTCAAGGAGGGGGGTTGTCACTGGAGGTTACTAGAAAGGACAAGAAGACTCCATTCTGGGGTTCAGGAGGTGAATTCATCCCTCAGTGGTGGGCAGGTGATGGGTGGAAGTAGTGCTGGTTCCAGGTGCCCTTAATTCCCGCTGATTCCTCGGGGCGTTTGAGTCTCTGACAGGTTCTCGTTCCCTTGCAGCAGGAGGACGTCACGGCCAAAAGTGATGCACCAGCTCCGCATCATCCGGCACTTGCGCCAGATTCCTGAGACACTGCAGGGGCTGTGCCTCTGAGGCCATCAGCAACTCCCGCTCCCTGCTGCAGGTACTGCTCTGTCTCACTGTAAATGGGGAGCTAGTGGAAGGGGAAATGGAGCCCCCTGGCACTCACTAAAAGGGAAAGTGGTGGATTCTCCATCTCTTGATGTCATTGAAGGAAGACTAGATTCCTTTCTGCAATGTGTGTGCCCAAAAAGTAACTATTGTAGTATACAGCAAGCCTATGGTATGCAAGGGGTTAGATGAGATGCTCTAAAGGTCTCTTCTGGCCATAAAGTCCCCTAATTTTGGAAACACTGAGTGTAGCATTGGGAGCAGCCTCTGATGTTTTACCGTCTAGCCGGCTTGCTTCCTAGAATGAATAGGCATTGAGTGGGGTGATCCACAGAGAGTAGCTGAAACCTTCAAAGTGTCAGGCCAGCAGCAGGACATTAGCACTTCCGGGGAAGGGTGGGTGTGGCAGTGATATCACAAAGGCCTTTTGCAGGACGTCAGCCTATTGGTCAAAGGTGTTAGGGAGGTGGTGACCTCAGAGAGAGATGCTGACATCAGCCTGGCAGGACAGGAGCACAGGGCCAGGGAAACCTCAGAGACCTCTGTGGCTTTGCTTCAGCAAGTCTCCTTCTCGAGGTCTCTCTTTGAGGACTGAGAGAGTGTTAGGGTTGACGTATGTGAGTGTGAGCAGGAGCCTCTTTCGAGTTTTCTCCTTTCCTTTGACGGATTTTACTAGAAAACAGATGTCCCTATTTAGAAGGTAAGAGCCTCCAAGAGGTTTTGAAACCTGCTCAGTCTGATCCATCTGGTGCCAGCTGAATTCTAGGCATGGAAAACAGTAGTTTAAGATGGCAGAATTTTATTCCCTCCCTGGGATTTTGTCCCGTAGAATCTCTGGGGACATTAGGGTTTGTCCTTTTCGTTTTACCTTTTCCTCCATCCCCCCTTCCTTTCTCTTCATCTCTTACTTCTTTTGTCCTTTCTCCTGTTCCCCTTTCACCACCAGGAGTGGTGTGTGTGTGTGTGTGTTGCTGGGGGTGCTCTTCACCTCCCCTTGTGGGGAGTTCATCCAAAACTGTGGGGTTGAAATAGATAGATTCTAGGACTGGAAGGGACCTCCAGAGGTCATCGAGTCCAGTCCCCTGCCCGCATGGCAGGACCAAATACCATCTAGACCATCCCTGATAGACATTTATCTAACCTACTCTTAAATATCTCAAGAGATGGAGATTCCACAACCTCCCTAGGCAATTTATTCCAGTGTTTAACCACCCTGACAGTTAGGAACTTTTTCCTAATGTCCAACCTAGACCTCCCTTGCTGCAGTTTAGACCCATTGCTTCTGGTTCTATCCTTAGAGGCTAAGGTGAACAAGTTTTCTCCCTCCTCCTTATGACACCCTTTTAAATACCTGAAAACTGCTATCATGTCTCCTCTCAGTCTTCTCTTTTCCAAACTAAACAAACCCAATTCTTTCAGCCTTCCTTCATAGGTCATGTTCTCAAGACCTTTAATCATTCTTGTTGCTCTTCTCTGGACCCTTTCCAATTTCTCCACATCCTTTTTAAAATGCGGTGCCCAGAACTGGACACAATACTCCAGCTGAGGCCAAACCAGAGCAGAGTAGAGCGGAAGAATGACTTCTCGTGTCTTGCTCACAACACACCTGTTAATACATCCCAGAATCAGGTTTGCTTTTTTTGCAACAGCATCACACTGTTGACTCATATTTAGCTTGTGGTCCACTATAACCCCGAGATCCCTTTCTGCCGTACTCCTTCCTAGACAGTCTCTTCCCATTCTGTATGTGTGAAACTGATTGTTCCTTCCTAAGTGGAGCACTTTGCATTTGTCTTTGTTAAACTTCATCCTGTTTAACTCAGACCATTTCTCCAATTTGTCCAGATCATTTTGAATTATGACCCTGTCCTCCAAAGCAGTTGCAATCCCTCCCAGTTTGGTATCATCCGCAAACTTAATAAGCGTACTTTCTATGCCAATATCTAAGTCGTTGATGAAGATATTGAACAGCGCCGGTCCCAAAACAGACCCCTGCGATACCCCACTCGTTATGCCTTTCCAGCAGGATTGGGAACTATTAATAACAACTCTCTGAGTACGGTTATCCAGCCAGTTATGCACCCACCTTATAGTAGCCCCATCTAAATTGTATTTGCCTAGTTTATCAATAAGAATATCATGCGAGACCGTATCAAATGCCTTACTAAAATCTAGGTATACCACATCCACAGCCTCACCCTTATCCACAAGGCTCGTTATCCTCTCAAAGAAAGCTATCAGATTGGTTTGACATGATTTGTTCTTTACAAATCCATGCTGGCTGTTCCCTATCACCTTACCACCTTCCAAGTGTTTGCAGATGATTTCCTTAATTACTTGCTCCATTATCTTCCCTGGCACAGAAGTTAAACTCACTGGTCTGTAGTTTCCTGGGTTGTTTTTATTTCCCTTTTTATAGATGGGCACTATATTTGCCCTTTTCCAGTCTTCTGGAATCTCTCCCGTCTCCCATGATTTTCCAAAGATAATAGCTAGAGGCTCAGATACCTCCTCTATTAGCTCCTTGAGTATTCTAGGATGCATTTCATCAGGCCCGGGTGACTTGCAGGCATCTAACTTTTCTAAGTGATTTTTAACTTGTTCTTTTTTTATTTTATCTGCTAAACCTACCCCCTTCCCATTAGCATTCACTATGTTAGGCATTCCTTCAGACTTCTCGGTGAAGACCGAAACAAAGAAGTCATTAAGCATCTCCGCCATTTCCAAGTTTCCTGTTACTGTTTCTCCCTCTTCACTAAGCAGTGGGCCTACCCTGTCTTTGGTCTTCCTCTTGCTTCTAATGTATTGATAAAAAGTCTTCTTGTTTCCCTTTATTCCCGTAGCTAGTTTGAGCTCATTTTGTGCCTTTGCCTTTCTAATCTTGCCCCTGCATTCCTGTGTTGTTTGCCTATATTCATCCTTTGTAATCTGTCCCAGTTTCCATTTTTTATATGACTCCTTTTTATTTTTTAGATCATGCAAGATCTCATGGTTAAGCCAAGGTGGTCTTTTGCCACATTTTCCATCTTTCCTAACCAGCGGAATAGCTTGCTTTTGGGCCCTTAATAGTGTCCCTTTGAAAAACTGCCAACTCTCCTCAGTTGTTTTTCCCCTCAGTCTTGATTCCCATGGGACCTTACCTATCAGCTCTCTGAGCTTACCAAAATCTGCCTTCCTGAAATCCATTGTCTCTATTTTGCTGTTCTCCCTTCTACCCTTCCTTAGAATTGCAAACTCTATGATTTCATGATCACTTTCACCCAGGCTGCCTTCTACTTTCAAATTCTCAACGAGTTCCTCCCTATTTGTTAAAATCAAGTCTAGAACAGCTTCCCCCCTAGTAGCTTTTTCAACCTTCTGAAATAAAAAGTTGTCTCCAATGCAGTCCAGGAATTTGTTGGATAGTCTGTGCCCTGCTGTGTTATTTTCCCACTCTCAACACTTCCGTCTCCTATGTCCATCTCTACCTCAGTCCAAGTGTGTACATTTTTAATATACAAGGCAACACCTCCTCCCTTTTCCCCTGTCTATCCTTCCTGAGCAAGCTGTACCCATCCACACCAACATTCCAATCACGTGTATTATCCCACCAAGTTTCAGTGATGCCAACAATGTCATAGTTGTATTTATTTATTAGCACTTCCAGTTCTTCCTGCTTATTCCCCATACTTCTCGCATTTGTATATAGGCATCTAAGATACTGGTTTGATCTTTCCTCCCAGTTTTGTCCTGACCCTCCTTTCTCTCTGACAATATAGCCCACACTCCCTCTCGTTTTTGACCCATCTCCCCGGTCTCCATGTTCCCCACTTACCTTTGGGCTTTGCTCACCTGTCCCCGTCGAACCTAGTTTAAAGCCCTCCTCACTAGGTTAGCCAGTCTGTGTCCAAAGGTACTAATAACTTGAGCTGTGGTTTGGAGGTGGAACAGCTGTCAAGGGCACTGAGGGGGAGATAGCAGGAGTTCATCCTTCAAGGAGGCGGGTTGGCACTGGCGGTTACTAGAAAGGACAAGAAGACTCCATTCTGGGGTTCAGGAGGTGAATTCATTCCTCAGTGGTGGGCAGGTGCTGGGTGGAAATACTGCTGGTTCCAGGTGCCCTTAATTCCCGCTGATTCCTCGGGGCGTTTGAGTCTCTGACAGGTTCTCGTTCCCTTGCAGCAGGAGGACGTCACGGCCAAAGTGATGCACCAGCATCATCCGGCACTTGCGCCAGGTTCCAGAGACACTGCAGGGTTTGTGCCTCTGAGGCCATCAGCAGCGGGTTAGATTAGATGCTCTAAAGGTCTCTTGTGGCCATAAAGTCTCCTAATTTTGGAAACACTGAGTGTAGCATTGGGAGCAGCCTCTGATGTTTTACTGTCTAGCCCGCTTGCTTCCTAGAATGAGGACGCATTGAGTGCGGTGATCCACAGAGAGTAGCTCAAACCTTCAAAGTGTCAGGCCAGTAGCAGGACATTAGCACTTTAGGGTTTGGTTGGGTGTGGCAGTGATATCACAAAGGCCTTATCCTGGACCTCAGCCTATATGTCAAAGGTGTTAGGGAGGTGGTTACCTGAGAGAGAGATGCTGACATCAGCCAGGCAGGACAGGAGCGCAGGGCCTGGGAAACCTCAGAGACCCCTGTGGCTTTGCTTCAGCAAGTCTCCTTCTCGACGTCTCCCTTTAGGACTCAGAGAGTATTAGGGTTCAAATATGTGAGTGCGAGGAGGAACCTCTTTCGGGTTTTCTCCTTTTATTGATTTTACTAGAAAACAGACGTGCCTGTTGAGAAGGTAAGAGCCTTGGAGAGGTTTTTAACCTGCTCAGTCTGATCCATCTGGTGCCAGCTGAATTCTAGGCATGGAAAACACTAGTTCAAGGTGGCAGAATTTTATAGACCACCTGGGATTTTGTGCCGTAGAATCACTGGGGACATTAGGGTTTGTCCTTTTCGTTTTACCTTTTCCTCCATCCCTCCTTCCTTTCTCTTGTTCCCCTCTCACCACCAGGAGTGGTGTGTGTGTGTGTGTTGCTGGGGGTGCTCCTCACCTCCCCTTATGGGAAGTTGACACTGCAGGGGCTGTGCCTCTGTGGACATCAGCAACTCCCACTCCCTGCTGCATGTACTGCTCTGGCTCACTGTAAACGGGGTGCTAGTGGAAGGGGAAATGGAGCCCCCTGGCACTCACTAAAAGGGAAAGTGGTGGATTCTCCATCTCTTGATGTCATTGAATGAAGACTAGATGCCTGTCTGGAATGTGTGTGCCCAAAAAGTAACTATTGTACTATACAGGAAGCCTGTGATATGCAGGGGCTTAGATTAGATGCTCTAAAGGTCTCTTGTGGCCATAAAGTCTACTAATTTTGGAAACACTGAGTGTAGCATTGGGAGCAGCCTCTGATGTTTTACTGTCATAGAATCATAGAATATCAGAGTTGGAAGGGACCTCAAGAGGTCATCTAGTCCAACCCCCTGCTCAAAGCAGGACCAATTCCCAGCTAAATCATCCCAGCCAGGGCTTTGTCAAGCCGGGCCTTAAAAACCTCCAAGGAAGGAGACTCCACCACCTCCCTAGGTAACGCATTCCAGTGTTTCACCACCCTCCTAGAACAGCCGAGCTCCATCCTCTTTGGAACCCCCCTTCAGGTAGTTGAAGGCTGCTATCAAATCCCCCCTCATTCTTCTCTTCTGGAGACTAAACAATCCCAGTTCTCCCAGCCTCTCCTCATAAGTCATGTGCTCCAGACCCCTAATCATTTTTGTTGCCCTTCGCTGGACTCTTTCCAATTTTTCCACATCCTTCTTGTAGTGTGGGGCCCAAAACTGGACACAGTATTCCAGATGAGGCCTCACCAATGTCGAATAAAGGGGAACGATCACGTTCCTCGATCTGCTGACAATGCCCCTACTTATACAGCCCAAAATGCCGTTAGCCTTCTTGGCAACAAGAGCACACTGTTGACTCATATCCAGCTTCTCGTCCACTGTGACCCCTAGGTCCTTTTCAGCAGAACTGCTACCTAGCCATTCGGTCCCTAGTCTGTAGCAGTGCCTGGGATTCTTCCGTCCTAAGTGCAGGACTCTGCACTTGTCCTTGTTGAACCTCATCAGGTTTTTTTCTGCCCAATCCTCTAATTTGTCTAGGTCCCTCTGTATCCGATCCCTACCCTCTAGTGTATCTACCACGCCTCCTAGTTTAGTGTCATCTGCAAACTTGCTGAGAGTGCAGTCCACACCATCCTCCAGATCATTAATAAAGATATTAAACAAAACCGGCCCCAGGACCGACCCTTGGGGCACTCCGCTTGAAACCGGCTGCCAACTAGACATGGAGCCATTGATCACTACCTGTTGAGCCCGACGATCTAGCCAGCTGTCTATCCACCTTACAGTCCATTCATCCAGCCCATACTTCTTTAATTTGGTGACAAGAATACTGTGGGAGACAGTATCAAAAGCTTTGCTAAAGTCTAGAAATAACACATCCACTGCTTTCCCCTCATCCACAGAGCCAGTTATCTCATCATAGAAGGCAATTAGGTTAGTCAGGCACGACTTCCCGTTCGTGAATCCATGCTGACTGTTCCTGATCACTTTCCTTTCCTCTAAATGTTTCATAATTGATTCCTTGAGGACCTGCTCCATAATTTTTCCAGGGACTGAGGTGAGGCTGACTGGCCTGTAGTTCCCCGGATCCTCCTTCTTCCCTTTTTTAAAGATGGGCACTACATTAGCCTTTTTCCAGTCATCTGGGACCTCCCCCGATCGCCATGAGTTTTCAAAAATAATGGCTAATGGCTCTGCAATCTCACCCGCCAACTCCTTTAGCACCCTCGGATGCAGCGCATCCGGCCCCATGGACTTGTGCACGTCCAGTTTTTCTAAATAATCCCGAACCACTTCTTTCTCCACAGAGGGCTGGTCACCTTCTCCCCATGCTGTACTGCCCAGTGCAGCAATCTGGGAGCTGACCTTGTGCGTGAAGACAGAGGCAAAAAAATCATTGAGTACATTAGCTTTTTCCACATCCTCGGTCACTAGGTTGCCTCCCTCATTCAGTAAGGGGCCCACACTTTCCTTGATTTTCTTCTTGTTGCTAACATACCTGAAGAAACCCTTCTTGTTACTCTTAACATCTCTTGCTAACTGCAACTCCAAATGTGATTTGGCCTTCCTGATTTCACTCCTGCATGCCTGAGCAATATTTTTATACTCCTCCCTGGTCATTTGTCCAATCTTCCACTTCTTGTAAGCTTCTTTTTTGCGTTTAAGATCAGCAAGGATTTCACTGTTTAGCCAAGCTGGTCTGCCATATTTACTATTCTTTCTACACATCGGGATGGTTTGTTCCTGCAACCTCAATAAGGATTCTTTAAAATACAGCCAGCTCTCCTGGACCCCTTTGCCCTTCATGTTATTCTCCCAGGGGATCCTGCCCATCTGTTCCCTGAGGGAGTCAAAGTCTGCTTTTCTGAAGTCCAGGGTCCGTATTCTGCTGCTCTCCTTTCTTCCTTGTGACAGGATCCTGAACTAGACCATCTCATGGCCACTGCCTCCCAGGTTCCCATCCACTTTTGCTTCCCCTATTAATTCTTCCCTGTTTGTGAGTAGCAGGTCAAGAAAAGCTCTGCCCCTAGTTGGTTCCTCCAGCACTTGCACCAGGAAATTGTCCCCTACACTTTCCAAAAATTTCCTGGATTGTCTGTGCACCGCTGTATTGCTCTCCCAGCAGATATCAGGGTGATTAAAGTCTCCCATGAGAACCAGGGCCTGCGATTTAGCAACTTCTGCTAGTTGCCAGAAGAAAGCCTCGTCCACCTCATCCCCCTGGTCTGGTGGTCTATAGCAGACTCCAACCACGACATCCCCCTTGTTGCTCACACTTCTCAACTTTATGCAGAGACTCTCAGGTTTTTCTGCAGTTTCATACCGGAGCTCTGAGCAGTCATACTCCTCTCTTACATACAACGCAACTCCCCCACCTTTTCTACCCTGCCTGTCCTTCCTGAACAGTTTATATCCATCCATGACAGTACTCCAGTCATGTGAGTTATCCCACCAAGTCTCTGTTATTCCAATCACATCATAGTTCCCTGACTGTGCCAGGACTTCCAGTTCTCCCAGCTTGTTTCCCAGGCTTCTTGCATTTGTGTATAGGCACTTAAGATAACTCATCGATCGTCCCTCTTTCTCAGCATGAGACAGGAGTCCTCCCCCCTTGCGCTCTCCTGCTTGTGCTTCCTCCCAGGATCCCATTTCCCCACTTACCTCAGGGCTTTGGTCTCCTTCCCCCGGTGAACCTAGTTTAAAGCCCTCCTCACTAGGTTAGCCAGCCTGCTGGCGAAGATGCTCTTCCCTCTCTTCGTTAGGTGGAGCCCGTCTCTGCCTAGCACTCCTCCTTCTTGGAACACCATCCCATGGTTGAAGAATCCAAAGCCTTCTCTCCGACACCACCTGCATAGCCATTCGTTGACTTCCACGATTCGACGGTCTCTACCCCGGCCTTTTCCTTGCACAGGGAGGATGGACGAGAACACCACTTGCGCCTCAAACTCCTTTATCCTTCTTCCCAGAGCCACGTAGTCTGCAGTGATCTGCTCAAGGTCATTCTTGGCAGTATCATTGGTGCCCACGTGGAGAAGCAGGAAGGGGTAGCGATCCGAGGGCTTGATGAGTCTCGGCAGTCTCTCCGTCACATCGTGTATCCTAGCTCCGGGCAAGCAGCAGACGTCTTGGTTTTCCCAGTCGGGGCGGCAGATAGATGACTCAGTCCCCCTGAGGAGGGAGTCCCCGACCACCACCACCCTCCTCCTCCTCTTGGGAGTTGTGGTCGTGGAACCCCCATCCCTAGGACAGTGCATCTTTTGCCTTCCAATCGGTGGAGTCTCCTTCTGCTCCCTTCCCTCAGATGGGTCATCTAGTCCACTCTCCGCATTAGTACCTGTAGAGAGAACATGGAAACGATTGCTCACCTGTATCTCCATTGCTGGTGCATGGACGCTCCTCTTTCTCCTTCTGGAAGTCACATGCTGCCAAACCTCTTCACAATCCTTCTGTCCCTGCTGCGCCTGCTCTGAATCTTAAGAACATTGTGGCCGTAGAAGCATCTCCTGACGTCTGTCCAGGAAATCTTCATTTTCCCTTATGCAACGCAGAGTCGATACTCGTTTCTCCAGGCCTCGAAGCTTCTCTTCCAATATGGAGACCAGCTTGCCCTTCGTACAGACAAAGTCGCTTCTGTCCTGTGGAAGAAAGACAAACATGGCACAGCCTGTGCAGGTGACAACAGCTGATCGCTCACCTTCCACATCACCGTCCTCTTAAGAACTTCCTCAACTGTTGCAGGAACTACTCAGAGAAACCTGCAGATGTAAGCCTCAGTGAGCTCTCCCCAAGCGAACTCCCAGGCAAACTCCCGCTCTTAGCCTCTGCTGTTTGCCGCTCCTTCTCCAAGTCTCTCTCTTTGAGGACTGAGAGAGTATTAGGGTTCACGTATTTGAGTGCAAGCAGGAGCCTCTTTCGAGTTTTTTCCTTTCCTTTTACTGATTTTACTAGAAAACAGACGTCCCTGTTTAGAAGGTAAGAGCCTCCAAGAGGTTTTGGAAGCTGCTCAGTCTGATCCATCTGGTGCCAGCTGAATTCTAGGCATGGAAAACACTAGTTTAATGTGTCAGAATTGTAGGGGCCTGCATGAAAACTTTTAAGCTTAACTACCAGCTTAGCTCTGGTTCGCTGCCACCATTCCAAGGCTAATTTCCTTCCCTGGGTAGCCTTGAGAGACCTTCACCAATTCCCTGGTGAATACAGATCCAAACCCCTTGGATCTTAAAACAAGGAGAAAGTAACCATTCCCCTCCTTCCTCCCACCAACTTTTCGTGAATACAGTTCCAACCCCCCTGGGATTTTAAAAGAAGGAGAAATTAACCATCCCCCCTTCTTTCGCCCACCAACTCCTGGTGAATACAGATCCAACCCCCTTGGATTTAAAACAAGGAAAAAAATAATTAGGTTTTTAAAAAGAAGGTTTTTAATTAAAGAAAAAGGTAAAAATTATTTTTGTAAAATCAGTATGGAAATAACCTTACAGGGTAATTAAACTTAAAGAGCTCAGAGGACTCCCCTTTAGTTTTAGGTTCAAAGTACAGCAAACAAAGATAAACACTCTAGTAAAAGGTACATTTACAAGTTGAGAAAACAAAGGAAAACTAACACGCCTTGCCTGGCTATTTGCTTACAAGTTTGAAATAGGAGAGACTTGTTTAGAAAGATGTGGAGAACCTGGATTGATGTCTGGTCCCTCTCAGTCCCGAGAGCGAACGCACAACCAAAACAAAGAACACAAACAAAAGCCTTCCCCCCCCCCAAGATTTGAAAGTATCTTGTCCTCTTATTGGTCCTCTAGGTCAGATGCCAGCCAGGTTACCTGAGCTTCTTAACCCTTTACAGGGAAAAGGATTTTGGAGTCTCTGGCCAGGAGGGATTTTATAGTACTGTACACAGGACAGCTGTTACCCTTCCCTTTATAGTTATGACAGTACTATAGATGAAGCCTATGATATGCAATGCCCCTCTGCTATGTACATTGGCCAAACTGGACTGGACCTAACCAGATCAGCTACAACATCACCGGCTCATTCACCTGCACGTCCACCAATGTTATATATGCCATCATATGCCAGCAATGCCCCTCTGCTATGTACATTGGCCAAACTGGACAGTCACTACGCAAGAGGATAAATGGACACAAGTCAGATATCAGGAATGGCAATATACAAAAACCTGTAGGAGAACACTTCAACCTCCCTGGCCACACAATAGCAGATGTTAAGGTAGCCATCTTACAGCAAAAAAACTTCAGGACCAGACTCCAAAGAGAAACTGCTGAGCTTCAGTTCATCTGCAAATTTGACACCATCAGATCAGGATTAAACAAAGACTGTGAATGGCTATCCAACTACAGAAACAGTTTCTCCTCCCTTGGTGTTCACACCTCAACTGCTAGCAGAGCACCTCACCCTCCCTGATTGAACTAACCTCGTTATCTCCACACTGATATATACCTGCCTCTGGAGATTTCCATTACTTGCATCTGAAGAAGTGAGGTTCTGACCCACGAAAGCTTTTGCTCCCAGTACTTCTGTTAGTCTCAAAGGTGCCACAGGACCCTCTGTTGCTTTTTACAGATTCAGACTAACACGCCTACCCCTCTGATACTTGACACCATGCAAGGCACTGCATTTAGCCGTATGGAATGGAAATCTATCAACCTCATGAAGAAACTTGCACAAATACAGACAGATATCATCTTCCTTTCCAAATGCAAACGGATGGACATCATACCAAATGGACTGAAGGTGAAAAATCCATTGCTATCTACATACTGCACAGACCACAGTGAGAGATTATGCCATACATTATCAAAGAAACTGAGGAACCACCTGATCAGCATCCTATACAGCAAACAGAAAAACATCAAGAAAGAGCTCTCCAACCTGGAGACTTTCATAAATAACCAACCCTCCACACAAATGGACTTTACTAAAATAAGACAGGAGATCTACGTTACACACCTCACCTCTCTACAAAGGAAAAAGGACCGTAAGCTGTCTAAAATCCTACCTGCCACATGGGGCCACAACAGGGGTACCCCGAACTCACCCAGCAATATCGTCAATTTATCCAGCTACACACTCAACCCAGCAGAAGAGTCTGTCCTATCTCGGGGACTCTCCTTTTGCCCCAGCACCCCCACGAACATGATACAGTTCTGTGGTGATCTGGAAGCCTACTTTCGCCGCCTCCGACTCAAAGAATACTTTCATGATAACACTGAACAGCGCACTGATACACAGATACCCTCCCACCAAGAACACAGGAAGAAGAACTCCACATGGACTCCTCCTGAGGGTCGAAATGACAGTCTGGACCTATACATAGAATGCTTCCGCCGACGTGCACAGGCAGAAATTGTGGAAAAACAACATCGCTTGCCTCATAACCTAAGTCGTGCAGAACGCAATGCCATCCACAGCCTCAGAAACCACCCTGACATTATCATCAAAGAGGCTGATAAAGGAGGTGCTGTTGTCATCATGAACAGGTCTGACTACCAGAAGGAGGCTGCCAGACAACTCTCCAATACCAAATTCTACAGGCCGCTTTCCTCAGATCCCACTGAGGAATACACTAAGAAACTGCACCATCTACTCAGGACACTCCCTACACTAACACAGGAACAAATCAACATACCCTTAGAGCCCCGACCGGGGTTATTCTATCTACTACCTAAGATCCACAAACCTGGAAATCCTGGACGCCCCATCATCTCGGGCATTGGCACTCTCACTGAAGGACTGTCTGGATATGTGGACTCCCTACTCAGACCCTACGCCACCAGCACTCCCAGCTATCTCCGTGACACCACAGATTTCCTGAGAAAACTACAATGCATTGGTGACCTCCCAGAAAACACCATCCTAGCCACCATGGATGTAGAGGCTCTCTACACAAACATCCCGCATACAGATGGAATACAAGCTGTCAGGAACAGTATCCCTGATGATGACACAGCACAACTTATTGCTGAGCTCTGTGACTTTATCCTCACGCACAATTATTTCAAATTTGGTGACAATATATACCTCCAGACCAGTGGCACCGCTATGGGCACCCGCATGGCCCCACAATATGCCAACATTTTTATGGCTGACCTGGAACAACGCTTCCTCAGCTCTCGTCCACTCATGCCCCTTCTCTACCTACGCTATATTGATGACACCTTCATCATCTGGACCCATGGGAAGGAGGCCCTGGAAGAATTCCACCATGCTTTCAACAGCTTCCACCCCACCATCAGCCTCAGCCTGGACCAATCTACATGGGAGGTCCACTTCCTGGACACCACCGTACAAATAAGCGATGGCCACATTAACACCACCCTATACCGAAAGGCCACCGACCGCTACGCCTACCTTCATGCCTCCAGCTTCCACCCCGGTCACACCACACGATCCATCGTCTACAGCCAAGCACTGAGGTACAATCGCATCTGCTCCAACCCCTCAGACAGAGACCAACACCTACAAGATCTTCACCAAGCATTCTCAAAACTACGATACCCACACAAGGAAATAAAGAAACAAATCAACAGAGCCAGACGTGTACCCAGAAGACTCCTGCTACAAGACAGGCCCAGAAGAGAAACCAACAGAACTCCACTGGCCATCACCTACAGTCCTCAGCTTAAACCTCTCCAACGCATCATCAGTGATCTACAACCCATCCTGGACAATGATCCCTCACTTTCACAGACCTTGGGAGGCAGGCCAGTCCTCGCCCACAGACAACCTGCCAACCTTAAGCATATTCTCACCAGCAACCACGCATCGCACCATAACAACTCTAACTCAGGAACCAACCCATGCAACAAACCTCGATGCCAACTCTGCCCACATATCTACACCAGCAACACCATCACTGGACCTAACCAGATCAGCTACAACATCACCGGCTCATTCACCTGCACGTCCACCAATGTTATATATGCCATCATATGCCAGCAATGCCCCTCTGCTATGTACATTGGCCAAACTGGACAGTCACTACGCAAGAGGATAAATGGACACAAGTCAGATATCAGGAATGGCAATATACAAAAACCTGTAGGAGAACACTTCAACCTCCCTGGCCACACAATAGCAGATGTTAAGGTAGCCATCTTACAGCAAAAAAACTTCAGGACCAGACTCCAAAGAGAAACTGCTGAGCTTCAGTTCATCTGCAAATTTGACACCATCAGATCAGGATTAAACAAAGACTGTGAATGGCTATCCAACTACAGAAACAGTTTCTCCTCCCTTGGTGTTCACACCTCAACTGCTAGCAGAGCACCTCACCCTCCCTGATTGAACTAACCTCGTTATCTCCACACTGATATATACCTGCCTCTGGAGATTTCCATTACTTGCATCTGAAGAAGTGAGGTTCTGACCCACGAAAGCTTTTGCTCCCAGTACTTCTGTTAGTCTCAAAGGTGCCACAGGACCCTCTGTTGCTTTTTACAGATTCAGACTAACACGCCTACCCCTCTGATACTTGACACCATGCAAGGCACTGCATTTAGCCATATGGAATGGAAATCTATCAACCTCATGAAGAAACTTGCACAAATACAGACAGATATCATCTTCCTTTCCAAATGCAAACGGATGGACATCATACCAAATGGACTGAAGGTGAAAAATCCATTGCTATCTACATACTGCACAGACCACAGTGAGAGATTATGCCATACATTATCAAAGAAACTGAGGAACCACCTGATCAGCATCCTATACAGCAAACAGAAAAACATCAAGAAAGAGCTCTCCAACCTGGAGACTTTCATAAATAACCAACCCTCCACACAAATGGACTTTACTAAAATAAGACAGGAGATCTACGTTACACACCTCACCTCTCTACAAAGGAAAAAGGACCGTAAGCTGTCTAAAATCCTACCTGCCACATGGGGCCACAACAGGGGTACCCCGAACTCACCCAGCAATATCGTCAATTTATCCAGCTACACACTCAACCCAGCAGAAGAGTCTGTCCTATCTCGGGGACTCTCCTTTTGCCCCAGCACCCCCACGAACATGATACAGTTCTGTGGTGATCTGGAAGCCTACTTTCGCCGCCTCCGACTCAAAGAATACTTTCATGATAACACTGAACAGCGCACTGATACACAGATACCCTCCCACCAAGAACACAGGAAGAAGAACTCCACATGGACTCCTCCTGAGGGTCGAAATGACAGTCTGGACCTATACATAGAATGCTTCCGCCGACGTGCACAGGCAGAAATTGTGGAAAAACAACATCGCTTGCCTCATAACCTAAGTCGTGCAGAACGCAATGCCATCCACAGCCTCAGAAACCACCCTGACATTATCATCAAAGAGGCTGATAAAGGAGGTGCTGTTGTCATCATGAACAGGTCTGACTACCAGAAGGAGGCTGCCAGACAACTCTCCAATACCAAATTCTACAGGCCGCTTTCCTCAGATCCCACTGAGGAATACACTAAGAAACTGCACCATCTACTCAGGACACTCCCTACACTAACACAGGAACAAATCAACATACCCTTAGAGCCCCGACCGGGGTTATTCTATCTACTACCTAAGATCCACAAACCTGGAAATCCTGGACGCCCCATCATCTCGGGCATTGGCACTCTCACTGAAGGACTGTCTGGATATGTGGACTCCCTACTCAGACCCTACGCCACCAGCACTCCCAGCTATCTCCGTGACACCACAGATTTCCTGAGAAAACTACAATGCATTGGTGACCTCCCAGAAAACACCATCCTAGCCACCATGGATGTAGAGGCTCTCTACACAAACATCCCGCATACAGATGGAATACAAGCTGTCAGGAACAGTATCCCTGATGATGACACAGCACAACTTATTGCTGAGCTCTGTGACTTTATCCTCACGCACAATTATTTCAAATTTGGTGACAATATATACCTCCAGACCAGTGGCACCGCTATGGGCACCCGCATGGCCCCACAATATGCCAACATTTTTATGGCTGACCTGGAACAACGCTTCCTCAGCTCTCGTCCACTCATGCCCCTTCTCTACCTACGCTATATTGATGACACCTTCATCATCTGGACCCATGGGAAGGAGGCCCTGGAAGAATTCCACCATGCTTTCAACAGCTTCCACCCCACCATCAGCCTCAGCCTGGACCAATCTACATGGGAGGTCCACTTCCTGGACACCACCGTACAAATAAGCGATGGCCACATTAACACCACCCTATACCGAAAGGCCACCGACCGCTACGCCTACCTTCATGCCTCCAGCTTCCACCCCGGTCACACCACACGATCCATCGTCTACAGCCAAGCACTGAGGTACAATCGCATCTGCTCCAACCCCTCAGACAGAGACCAACACCTACAAGATCTTCACCAAGCATTCTCAAAACTACGATACCCACACAAGGAAATAAAGAAACAAATCAACAGAGCCAGACGTGTACCCAGAAGACTCCTGCTACAAGACAGGCCCAGAAGAGAAACCAACAGAACTCCACTGGCCATCACCTACAGTCCTCAGCTTAAACCTCTCCAACGCATCATCAGTGATCTACAACCCATCCTGGACAATGATCCCTCACTTTCACAGACCTTGGGAGGCAGGCCAGTCCTCGCCCACAGACAACCTGCCAACCTTAAGCATATTCTCACCAGCAACCACGCATCGCACCATAACAACTCTAACTCAGGAACCAACCCATGCAACAAACCTCGATGCCAACTCTGCCCACATATCTACACCAGCAACACCATCACTGGACCTAACCAGATCAGCTACAACATCACCGGCTCATTCACCTGCACGTCCACCAATGTTATATATGCCATCATATGCCAGCAATGCCCCTCTGCTATGTACATTGGCCAAACTGGACAGTCACTACGCAAGAGGATAAATGGACACAAGTCAGATATCAGGAATGGCAATATACAAAAACCTGTAGGAGAACACTTCAACCTCCCTGGCCACACAATAGCAGATGTTAAGGTAGCCATCTTACAGCAAAAAAACTTCAGGACCAGACTCCAAAGAGAAACTGCTGAGCTTCAGTTCATCTGCAAATTTGACACCATCAGATCAGGATTAAACAAAGACTGTGAATGGCTATCCAACTACAGAAACAGTTTCTCCTCCCTTGGTGTTCACACCTCAACTGCTAGCAGAGCACCTCACCCTCCCTGATTGAACTAACCTCGTTATCTCCACACTGATATATACCTGCCTCTGGAGATTTCCATTACTTGCATCTGAAGAAGTGAGGTTCTGACCCACGAAAGCTTATGCTCCCAGTACTTCTGTTAGTCTCAAAGGTGCCACAGGACCCTCTGTTGCTTTTTACAGATTCAGACTAACACGCCTACCCCTCTGATACTTGACACCATGCAAGGCACTGCATTTAGCCGTATGGAATGGAAATCTATCAACCTCATGAAGAAACTTGCACAAATACAGACAGATATCATCTTCCTTTCCAAATGCAAACGGATGGACATCATACCAAATGGACTGAAGGTGAAAAATCCATTGCTATCTACATACTGCACAGACCACAGTGAGAGATTATGCCATACATTATCAAAGAAACTGAGGAACCACCTGATCAGCATCCTATACAGCAAACAGAAAAACATCAAGAAAGAGCTCTCCAACCTGGAGACTTTCATAAATAACCAACCCTCCAAACAAATGGACTTTACTAAAATAAGACAGGAGATCTACGTTACACACCTCACCTCTCTACAAAGGAAAAAGGACCGTAAACTGTCTAAAATCCTACCTGCCACATGGGGCCACAACAGGGGTACCCCGAACTCACCCAGCAATATCGTCAATTTATCCAGCTACACACTCAACCCAGCAGAAGAGTCTGTCCTATCTCGGGGACTCACCTTTGGCCCCAGCACCCCCACGAACATGATACAGTTCTGTGGTGATCTGGAAGCCTACTTTCGCCGCCTCCGACTCAAAGAATACTTTCATGATAACACTGAACAGCGCACTGATACACAGATACCCTCCCACCAACAACACAGGAAGAAGAACTCCACATGGACTCCTCCTGAGGGTCGAAATGACAGTCTGGACCTATACATAGAATGCTTCCGCCGACGTGCACCGGCAGAAATTGTGGAAAAACAACATCGCTTGCCTCATAACCTAAGTCGTGCAGAACGCAATGCCATCCACAGCCTCAGAAACCACCCTGACATTATCATCAAAGAGGCTGATAAAGGAGGTGCTGTTGTCATCATGAACAGGTCTGAATACCAGAAGGAGGCTGCCAGACAACTCTCCAATACCAAATTCTACAGGCCGCTTTCCTCAGATCCCACTGCGGAATACACTAAGAAACTGCACCATCTACTCAGGACACTCCCTACACTAACACAGGAACAAATCAACATACCCTTAGAGCCCCGACCGGGGTTATTCTATCTACTACCTAAGATCCACAAACCTGGAAATCCTGGACGCCCCATCATCTCGGGCATTGGCACTCTCACTGAAGGACTGTCTGGATATGTGGACTCCCTACTCAGACCCTACGCCACCAGCACTCCCAGCTATCTCCGTGACACCACAGATTTCCTGAGAAAACTACAATGCATTGGTGACCTCCCAGAAAACACCATCCTAGCCACCATAGATGTAGAGGCTCTCTACACAAACATCCCGCATACAGATGGAATACAAGCTGTCAGGAACAGTATCCCTGATGATGACACAGCACAACTTATTGCTGAGCTCTGTGACTTTATCCTCACGCACAATTATTTCAAATTTGGTGACAATATATACCTCCAGACCAGTGGCACCGCTATGGGCACCCGCATGGCCCCACAATATGACAACATTTTTATGGCTGACCTGGAACAACGCTTCCTCAGCTCTCGTCCACTCATGCCCCTTCTCTACCTACGCTATATTGATGACACCTTCATCATCTGGACCCATGGGAAGCAGGCCCTGGAAGAAATCCACCATGCTTTCAACAGCTTCCACCCCACCATCAACCTCAGCCTGGACCAATCTACACGGGAGGTCCACTTCCTGGACACCACCGTACAAATAAGCGATGGCCACATTAACACCACCCTATACCGAAAGCCCACCGACCGCTACGCCTACCTTCATGCCTCCAGCTTCCACCCCGGTCACACCACACGATCCATCGTCTACAGCCAAGCACTGAGGTACAATCGCATCTGCTCCAACCCCTCAGACAGAGACCAACACCTACAAGATCTTCACCAAGCATTCTCAAAACTACGATACCCACACAAGGAAATAAAGAAACAAATCAACAGAGCCAGACGTGTACCCAGAAGACTCCTGCTACAAGACAGGCCCAGAAGAGAAACCAACAGAACTCCACTGGCCATCACCTACAGTCCTCAGCTTAAACCTCTCCAACGCATCATCAGTGATCTACAACCCATCCTGGACAATGATCCCTCACTTTCACAGACCTTGGGAGGCAGGCCAGTCCTCGCCCACAGACAACCTGCCAACCTTAAGCATATTCTCACCAGCAACCACGCATCGCACCATAACAACTCTAACTCAGGAACCAACCCATGCAACAAACCTCGATGCCAACTCTGCCCACATATCTACACCAGCAACACCATCACTGGACCTAACCAGATCAGCTACAACATCACCGGCTCATTCACCTGCACGTCCACCAATGTTATATATGCCATCATATGCCAGCAATGCCCCTCTGCTATGTACATTGGCCAAACTGGACAGTCACTACGCAAGAGGATAAATGGACACAAGTCAGATATCAGGAATGGCAATATACAAAAACCTGTAGGAGAACACTTCAACCTCCCTGGCCACACAATAGCAGATGTTAAGGTAGCCATCTTACAGCAAAAAAACTTCAGGACCAGACTCCAAAGAGAAACTGCTGAGCTTCAGTTCATCTGCAAATTTGACACCATCAGATCAGGATTAAACAAAGACTGTGAATGGCTATCCAACTACAGAAACAGTTTCTCCTCCCTTGGTGTTCACACCTCAACTGCTAGCAGAGCACCTCACCCTCCCTGATTGAACTAACCTCGTTATCTCCACACTGATATATACCTGCCTCTGGAGATTTCCATTACTTGCATCTGAAGAAGTGAGGTTCTGACCCACGAAAGCTTTTGCTCCCAGTACTTCTGTTAGTCTCAAAGGTGCCACAGGACCCTCTGTTGCTTTTTACAGATTCAGACTAACACGCCTACCCCTCTGATACTTGACACCATGCAAGGCACTGCATTTAGCCGTATGGAATGGAAATCTATCAACCTCATGAAGAAACTTGCACAAATACAGACAGATATCATCTTCCTTTCCAAATGCAAACGGATGGACATCATACCAAATGGACTGAAGGTGAAAAATCCATTGCTATCTACATACTGCACAGACCACAGTGAGAGATTATGCCATACATTATCAAAGAAACTGAGGAACCACCTGATCAGCATCCTATACAGCAAACAGAAAAACATCAAGAAAGAGCTCTCCAACCTGGAGACTTTCATAAATAACCAACCCTCCACACAAATGGACTTTACTAAAATAAGACAGGAGATCTACGTTACACACCTCACCTCTCTACAAAGGAAAAAGGACCGTAAGCTGTCTAAAATCCTACCTGCCACATGGGGCCACAACAGGGGTACCCCGAACTCACCCAGCAATATCGTCAATTTATCCAGCTACACACTCAACCCAGCAGAAGAGTCTGTCCTATCTCGGGGACTCTCCTTTTGCCCCAGCACCCCCACGAACATGATACAGTTCTGTGGTGATCTGGAAGCCTACTTTCGCCGCCTCCGACTCAAAGAATACTTTCATGATAACACTGAACAGCGCACTGATACACAGATACCCTCCCACCAACAACACAGGAAGAAGAACTCCACATGGACTCCTCCTGAGGGTCGAAATGACAGTCTGGACCTATACATAGAATGCTTCCGCCGACGTGCACAGGCAGAAATTGTGGAAAAACAACATCGCTTGCCTCATAACCTAAGTCGTGCAGAACGCAATGCCATCCACAGCCTCAGAAACCACCCTGACATTATCATCAAAGAGGCTGATAAAGGAGGTGCTGTTGTCATCATGAACAGGTCTGACTACCAGAAGGAGGCTGCCAGACAACTCTCCAATACCAAATTCTACAGGCCGCTTTCCTCAGATCCCACTGAGGAATACACTAAGAAACTGCACCATCTACTCAGGACACTCCCTACACTAACACAGGAACAAATCAACATACCCTTAGAGCCCCGACCGGGGTTATTCTATCTACTACCTAAGATCCACAAACCTGGAAATCCTGGACGCCCCATCATCTCGGGCATTGGCACTCTCACTGAAGGACTGTCTGGATATGTGGACTCCCTACTCAGACCCTATGCCACCAGCACTCCCAGCTATCTCCGTGACACCACAGATTTCCTGAGAAAACTACAATGCATTGGTGACCTCCCAGAAAACACCATCCTAGCCACCATGGATGTAGAGGCTCTCTACACAAACATCCCGCATACAGATGGAATACAAGCTGTCAGGAACAGTATCCCTGATGATGACACAGCACAACTTATTGCTGAGCTCTGTGACTTTATCCTCACGCACAATTATTTCAAATTTGGTGACAATATATACCTCCAGACCAGTGGCACCGCTATGGGCACCCGCATGGCCCCACAATATGCCAACATTTTTATGGCTGACCTGGAACAACGCTTCCTCAGCTCTCGTCCACTCATGCCCCTTCTCTACCTACGCTATATTGATGACACCTTCATCATCTGGACCCATGGGAAGGAGGCCCTGGAAGAATTCCACCATGCTTTCAACAGCTTCCACCCCACCATCAGCCTCAGCCTGGACCAATCTACATGGGAGGTCCACTTCCTGGACACCACCGTACAAATAAGCGATGGCCACATTAACACCACCCTATACCGAAAGGCCACCGACCGCTACGCCTACCTTCATGCCTCCAGCTTCCACCCCGGTCACACCACACGATCCATCGTCTACAGCCAAGCACTGAGGTACAATCGCATCTGCTCCAACCCCTCAGACAGAGACCAACACCTACAAGATCTTCACCAAGCATTCTCAAAACTACGATACCCACACAAGGAAATAAAGAAACAAATCAACAGAGCCAGACGTGTACCCAGAAGACTCCTGCTACAAGACAGGCCCAGAAGAGAAACCAACAGAACTCCACTGGCCATCACCTACAGTCCTCAGCTTAAACCTCTCCAACGCATCATCAGTGATCTACAACCCATCCTGGACAATGATCCCTCACTTTCACAGACCTTGGGAGGCAGGCCAGTCCTCGCCCACAGACAACCTGCCAACCTTAAGCATATTCTCACCAGCAACCACGCATCGCACCATAACAACTCTAACTCAGGAACCAACCCATGCAACAAACCTCGATGCCAACTCTGCCCACATATCTACACCAGCAACACCATCACTGGACCTAACCAGATCAGCTACAACATCACCGGCTCATTCACCTGCACGTCCACCAATGTTATATATGCCATCATATGCCAGCAATGCCCCTCTGCTATGTACATTGGCCAAACTGGACAGTCACTACGCAAGAGGATAAATGGACACAAGTCAGATATCAGGAATGGCAATATACAAAAACCTGTAGGAGAACACTTCAACCTCCCTGGCCACACAATAGCAGATGTTAAGGTAGCCATCTTACAGCAAAAAAACTTCAGGACCAGACTCCAAAGAGAAACTGCTGAGCTTCAGTTCATCTGCAAATTTGACACCATCAGATCAGGATTAAACAAAGACTGTGAATGGCTATCCAACTACAGAAACAGTTTCTCCTCCCTTGGTGTTCACACCTCAACTGCTAGCAGAGCACCTCACCCTCCCTGATTGAACTAACCTCGTTATCTCCACACTGATATATACCTGCCTCTGGAGATTTCCATTACTTGCATCTGAAGAAGTGAGGTTCTGACCCACGAAAGCTTATGCTCCCAGTACTTCTGTTAGTCTCAAAGGTGCCACAGGACCCTCTGTTGCTTTTTACAGATTCAGACTAACACGCCTACCCCTCTGATACTTGACACCATGCAAGGCACTGCATTTAGCCGTATGGAATGGAAATCTATCAACCTCATGAAGAAACTTGCACAAATACAGACAGATATCATCTTCCTTTCCAAATGCAAACGGATGGACATCATACCAAATGGACTGAAGGTGAAAAATCCATTGCTATCTACATACTGCACAGACCACAGTGAGAGATTATGCCATACATTATCAAAGAAACTGAGGAACCAC
The DNA here is from genome assembly GCF_011386835.1 of Chrysemys picta bellii. NCBI lineage: Eukaryota > Metazoa > Chordata > Testudines > Emydidae > Chrysemys > Chrysemys picta. Next base: position 136,011 of record NW_027052745.1, on the reverse strand, counting down.
CTGATCAGCATCCTATACAGCAAACAGAAAAACATCAAGAAAGAGCTCTCCAACCTGGAGACTTTCATAAATAACCAACCCTCCACACAAATGGACTTTACTAAAATAAGACAGGAGATCTACGTTACACACCTCACCTCTCTACAAAGGAAAAAGGACCGTAAGCTGTCTAAAATCCTACCTGCCACATGGGGCCACAACAGGGGTACCCCGAACTCACCCAGCAATATCGTCAATTTATCCAGCTACACACTCAACCCAGCAGAAGAGTCTGTCCTATCTCGGGGACTCTCCTTTTGCCCCAGCACCCCCACGAACATGATACAGTTCTGTGGTGATCTGGAAGCCTACTTTCGCCGCCTCCGACTCAAAGAATACTTTCATGATAACACTGAACAGCGCACTGATACACAGATACCCTCCCACCAACAACACAGGAAGAAGAACTCCACATGGACTCCTCCTGAGGGTCGAAATGACAGTCTGGACCTATACATAGAATGCTTCCGCCGACGTGCACCGGCAGAAATTGTGAAAAAACAACATCGCTTGCCTCATAACCTAAGTCGTGCAGAACGCAATGCCATCCACAGCCTCAGAAACCACCCTGACATTATCATCAAAGAGGCTGATAAAGGAGGTGCTGTTGTCATCATGAACAGGTCTGAATACCAGAAGGAGGCTGCCAGACAACTCTCCAATACCAAATTCTACAGGCCGCTTTCCTCAGATCCCACTGCGGAATACACTAAGAAACTGCACCATCTACTCAGGACACTCCCTACACTAACACAGGAACAAATCAACATACCCTTAGAGCCCCGACCGGGGTTATTCTATCTACTACCTAAGATCCACAAACCTGGAAATCCTGGACGCCCCATCATCTCGGGCATTGGCACTCTCACTGAAGGACTGTCTGGATATGTGGACTCCCTACTCAGACCCTACGCCACCAGCACTCCCAGCTATCTCCGTGACACCACAGATTTCCTGAGAAAACTACAATGCATTGGTGACCTCCCAGAAAACACCATCCTAGCCACCATAGATGTAGAGGCTCTCTACACAAACATCCCGCATACAGATGGAATACAAGCTGTCAGGAACAGTATCCCTGATGATGACACAGCACAACTTATTGCTGAGCTCTGTGACTTTATCCTCACGCACAATTATTTCAAATTTGGTGACAATATATACCTCCAGACCAGTGGCACCGCTATGGGCACCCGCATGGCCCCACAATATGACAACATTTTTATGGCTGACCTGGAACAACGCTTCCTCAGCTCTCGTCCACTCATGCCCCTTCTCTACCTACGCTATATTGATGACACCTTCATCATCTGGACCCATGGGAAGCAGGCCCTGGAAGAAATCCACCATGCTTTCAACAGCTTCCACCCCACCATCAACCTCAGCCTGGACCAATCTACACGGGAGGTCCACTTCCTGGACACCACCGTACAAATAAGCGATGGCCACATTAACACCACCCTATACCGAAAGGCCACCGACCGCTACGCCTACCTTCATGCCTCCAGCTTCCACCCCGGTCACACCACACGATCCATCGTCTACAGCCAAGCACTGAGGTACAATCGCATCTGCTCCAACCCCTCAGACAGAGACCAACACCTACAAGATCTTCACCAAGCATTCTCAAAACTACGATACCCACACAAGGAAATAAAGAAACAAATCAACAGAGCCAGACGTGTACCCAGAAGACTCCTGCTACAAGACAGGCCCAGAAGAGAAACCAACAGAACTCCACTGGCCATCACCTACAGTCCTCAGCTTAAACCTCTCCAACGCATCATCAGTGATCTACAACCCATCCTGGACAATGATCCCTCACTTTCACAGACCTTGGGAGGCAGGCCAGTCCTCGCCCACAGACAACCTGCCAACCTTAAGCATATTCTCACCAGCAACCACGCATCGCACCATAACAACTCTAACTCAGGAACCAACCCATGCAACAAACCTCGATGCCAACTCTGCCCACATATCTACACCAGCAACACCATCACTGGACCTAACCAGATCAGCTACAACATCACCGGCTCATTCACCTGCACGTCCACCAATGTTATATATGCCATCATATGCCAGCAATGCCCCTCTGCTATGTACATTGGCCAAACTGGACAGTCACTACGCAAGAGGATAAATGGACACAAGTCAGATATCAGGAATGGCAATATACAAAAACCTGTAGGAGAACACTTCAACCTCCCTGGCCACACAATAGCAGATGTTAAGGTAGCCATCTTACAGCAAAAAAACTTCAGGACCAGACTCCAAAGAGAAACTGCTGAGCTTCAGTTCATCTGCAAATTTGACACCATCAGATCAGGATTAAACAAAGACTGTGAATGGCTATCCAACTACAGAAACAGTTTCTCCTCCCTTGGTGTTCACACCTCAACTGCTAGCAGAGCACCTCACCCTCCCTGATTGAACTAACCTCGTTATCTCCACACTGATATATACCTGCCTCTGGAGATTTCCATTACTTGCATCTGAAGAAGTGAGGTTCTGACCCACGAAAGCTTATGCTCCCAGTACTTCTGTTAGTCTCAAAGGTGCCACAGGACCCTCTGTTGCCCTTTGTGGGAAGTTCATCGAAAACTGTGGGGTTGAAATAGTGCTTGGACACCATTGACACCAGATGCTGCCATCGTGTGGCTTAGCATTAGTGTCTGGGATGACTTGGGGCAAGATCTCAACCTCCCCGCAACCCACTTCACTGCTGCCAGAATCCCTCCTGGATCAGCTGTCAAGGACACCGACGGGGAGGTAGCAGGAACTCACCCTACAAGGAGGGGGGTGGACACTGGAGGTTACTAGAAAGGAGAAGACTCCATTCTGGGGTTGAGGAGGTGAATTCATCCCTCAGTGGTGGGCAGGTGCTGGGTGGAAATACTGCTGGTTCCATTTGCCCTTAATTCCTCCTGATTCCTCGGAGCGTTTGAGTCTCTGACAGGTTTTCGTTCCCTTGCAGCAGGAGGACGTCATGGCCAGAGTGATGCACCAGCTCCGCATCATCCGGCACTTGCGCCAGGTGCCTGAGACACTGCAGGGCCTGCGCCTCTGAGGCCTTCAGGAACTCCCGCTCCCTGCTGCAGGTACTGCTCTGGCTGATTGTAAATGGGGAGCTAGTGGAAGGGGAAATGGAGCCCCCTGGCATTCACTAAAAGGGAAAGTGGTGGATTCTCCATCTCTTGATGTCATTGAATGAAACTAGATGCCTTTCTGGAATGTGTGTGCCCAAAAAGTAACTATTGTACTATACAGGAAGCCTATGATATGCAGGGGGTTAGACTAGATACTCTAAAGGTCTCTTCTGACCATAAAGTCTACTAATTTTGGAAACTCTGAGTGTAGCATTGGGAGCAGCCTCTGATGTTTTACTGTCTAGCCGGCTTGCTTCCTAGAATGAGGGCGCATTGAGTGGGGTGATCCACAGAGAGTAGCTCAAACCTTCAAAGTGTCAGGCCAGAATCAGGACATTAGCACTTCAGAGGATGGGTGGCTGTGGCAGTGACATCACAAAAGCCTTTTGCAGGACCTCAGCTTATTGGTCAAATGTGACCTCAGAGAGAGATGCTGACATCAGAGAGAGATGCTGACATGAGGGCCAGGGAAACCTCAGAGACCCCTGTTGCTTTGCTTCAGCAAGTCTCCTCCTTGAGGTCTCTCTTTGAGGAAAGTAAGTGACTCGGAGAGGTTTGTATCCTGTTCAGTCTGATCCACCTGGTGCCAGCTGAATTCTAGGCATGGAAAACACTAGTTCAAGGTGGCAGAATTTTATTCCCTCCCTGTGATTTTGTCCCGTAGAATCACTGGGGACATTAGTGTTTGTCCTTTTCGTTTTACCTTTTCCTCCCTCCTTCCTTCCTTTCTCTTCATCTCTTACTTCTTTTGTCCTTTCTCCTGTTCCCCTCCCACCACCAGGAGTGGTTTGTGTGTGTGTGTGTGTTGCTTGGGGTGCTCTTCACCTCCCCTTGTGGGGAGTTCATCCAAACCTGTGTGGTTGAAATAGTGCTTGGACTCCACTGACACTAGATGCTGCCATCGTGTGGATTAGCATTGGTGTCTGGGATGACTTGGGGCAAGATCTCAACCTACCCGGAACCCACTTCACTGCTGGCAGAATCCCTCCTGCCCCCCCTGCTAGAGCCGCCTCCCTGGCCAACCTGGGTGGGGGTGGAGAAGAGTGTTCTGATAACTTGAGCTGTGGTTTGGAGGTGGAACAGCTGTCAAGGGCACTGAGAGGGAGGTAGCAGCAGCTCACCCTTCAAGGAGGGGATTTGGCACTGGAGGTTACTAGAAAGGACAAGAAGACTCCATTCTGGGGTTCAGGAGGTGAATTTATCCCTCAGTGGTGGTCAGGTGCTGAGTGGAAATACTGCTGGTTCCAGGGGCCCTTAATTCCCCCTGATTCCTCGGGGCGTTTGAGTCTGTGACAGGTTCTGGTTCCCTTGCAGGAGGAGGACGTCACGACCAAAGTGATGCACCAGGTCCGCATCATCCGGCACTTGCGCCAGGTGCCTGAGACACTGCAGGGGTTGTGCCTCTGAGGCCTTCAGCAACTCCCGCTCCCTGCTGCAGGTACTGCTCTGTCTCACTGTAAATGGGGAACTAGTGGAAGGGGAAATGGAGCCCCCTGGCACTCACTAAAAGGGAAAGTGGTGGATTCTCTATCTCTTGATGTCAATGAATGAAGACTAGATGCCTTTCTGGAATGTGTTTTCCAAAAAAGTAACTGTTGTGCTATAGAGGAAGCCCATGATATGCAGGGGGTTAGATGAGATGCTCTAAAGGTCTCTTCTGGCCATAAAGTCTACTAATTTTTTTAAAACTGAGTGTAGCGTTGGGAACAGCCTCTGATGTTTTACTGTCTAGCCGGCTTGCTTCCTAGAATGAACAGGCATTGAGTGGCGTGATCCACAGGCAGTAGCTCAGACCTTGAAAGTGTCTGGTGAGCGGTAGGACAATAGCACTTCAGGGGATGGGTGGGTGTGGCAGTGACATCACAAAGGCCTTTTGCAGGATCTCAGCCTATTGGTCAAAGGTGTTAGGGAGGTGGTGACCTCAGAGAGAGATGCTGACATCAGCCAGGCAGGATAGGGTCGCAGAACCAGGAAAACCTCGTAGACCCCTGTGGCTTAGCTTCAGCAATTCTCCTTCTCAAGGTCTCTCTTTGAGAGACTATTAGGGTTCACCTAGGTGAGTGCGAGGAGGAACCTCTTTCGAGTTTTCTCCTTTCCTTTTACTGGTTTTACTAGAAACCAGATGTCCCTGTTCAGAAAGTTAGAGCCTCGGAGAGGTTTTGGAAGCTGCTCAGTCTGATCCATCTGGTGCCAGCTGAATTCTAGGCATGTATAAGACTATTTCAAGGTGGCAGAATTTTATAGCCCACCTGGGATTTTGTCCTGTGGAATCACTGGGGACATTAGGGTTTGTCCTTTTCATTTTACCTTTTCCTCCATCCCTCCTTCTTTTCTCTTCATCTCTTACTTCTTTTGTCCTTTCTCCTGTTCCCCTCCCACCACCAGGAGTGGTGTGTGTGTGTGTGTGTGTGTTGGTAGGGGTGCTCTTCACCTCCCCTTGTGGTAAGTTGATCCAAAACTGTGGGGTTGAAATAGTGCTTTGACTCCACGGACACTAGATGCTGCCATCGTGTGGCTTAGCATTAGTGTCTGGGATGACTTTGGGGCAAGATCTCAACCTCCCCGCAACGCACTTCACTGCTGGCAGAATCCCTCCTGCTCCCCCTCCTAGATCCGCCTCTCTGCCCAACCTGGGTGGGGGTGGAGAAGAGGGTTCTGATAACTTGAGGTGTGGTTTGGAGGTGGAACAGCTGTCAAGGGCACTGAGGGGGAAGTAGCAGGATCTCATCCTTCAAGGAGGGGGGTTGGCACTGGAGGTTACTAGAAAGGACAAGAAGACTCCATTCTGGGGTTCAGGAGGTGAATTCATCCCTGAGTGGTGGGCAGGTGCTGGGTGGAGATACTGCTGGTTCCAGGTGGCCTTAATTCCCCCTGATTCCTCGGGGCGTTTTAGTCTCGGAAAGAGTCCAACGGAGGGCAACAAAAATGATTAGGGGTCTGGAGCACATGAGTTATGAGGAGAGGCTGAGGGAACTGGGATTGTTTAGTCTCCAGAAGAGAAGAATGAAAGGGGATTTGATAGCAGCCTTCAACTACCTGAAGGGGGGTTCCAAAGAGGATGGAGCTTGGCTGTTCCCAGTGGTGGCAGATGACAGTACAAGGAGCAATGGTCTCAAGTTGCAGTGCGGGAGGTCCAGGTTGGATATTAAGAAAAACTATTTCACTAGGAGGGTGGTGAAAGACTGGAATGCGTTACCTAGGGAGGTGGTGGAGTCTCCTTCCTTGGAGGTTTTTAAGGCCCGGCTTGACAAAGCCCTGGCTGGGATGAAGGGGAAATGGAGCCCCCTGGCACTCACTAAAAGGGAAAGTGGTGGATTCTCCATTTCTTGATGTCATTGAATGAAGACTAGATGCCTTTCTGGAATGTGTGTGCCCAAAAAGTAACTATTGTACGATACAGGAAGCCTGTAATATGCAGGGCGTTAGATGAGATGCTCTAAAGGTCTCTTGTGGACATAAAGTCTCCTAATTTTGGAAACACTGAGTGTAGCATTGGGAGCAGCCTCTGATGTTTTACTGTCTAGCCGGCTTGCTTCCTAGAATGAAGACGCATTAAGTGGGTTGATCCACAGAGAGTAGCTCAAACCTTCAAAGTGTCAGGCCAGCAGCAGGACATTAGGATTAGTGTGTGTGTGTGTGTTGCTGGGGGTGCTCTTCACCTCCCCTTTTGGGAAGTTAATCCAAAACTGTGGGGTTGAAATAGTGCTTGGACTCCACTGACACTAGATGCTGCCATCCTGTGGCTTAGCATTAGTGTCTGGGATGACTTGGGGCAAGATCTCAACCTCCCCGCAACCCACTTCACTGCTGCCAGAATCCCTCCTGCCCCCCCTGCTAGAGCCACCTCCCTGCCCAACCTGGGTGGGGGTGGAGAAGAGGGTTCTGATAACTTGAGGTGTGGTTTGGAGGTGGAACAGCTGTCAAGGGCACTGAGGGGGAGGTAGCAGGAGCTCACCCCAGAAGGAGCGGGGTTGGCACTGGAGGTTACTAGAAAGGACAAGAAGACTCCATTCTGGGGTTCAGGAGGTGAATTCATCTCTCAGTGGTGTTCAGGTGCTGAGTGGAAATACTGCTGGTTCCAGGTGCCCTTAAATCCCCCAGATTCCTCGGGGCGTTTGAGTCTCTGACAGGTTCTCGTTCCCTTGCAGGAGGAGGACGTCACGGCCAAAGTGATGCACCCGCATCATCCGCCACTTGCGCCAGGTGCCTGAGACACTGCAGAGGCTGCGCCTCTGAGGCCTTCAGCAACTCCCGCTCCCTGCTGCAGGTACTGCTCTGTCTCCCTGTAAATGTCGAGCTAGTGGAAGGGGAAATGGAGCCCCCTGGCCCTCACTAAAAGGGAAAGTGATGGATTCTCCATCTCTTAATGTCATTTAATTTAGACTAGATACCTTTCTGGAATGTTTGTGCCCAAAAAGTAACTATTGTACTATACAGGAAGCCCATGATATGCAGGGGCTTAGATTAGATGCTCTAAAGGTCTCTTCTGGCCATAAAGTGTAGTAATTTTGGAAACACGGAGTGTAGCATTGGGAGCAGCCTCTGATGTTTTACTGTCTAGCCGGCTTGCTTCCTAGAATGAAGACCCATTGAGTGGGGTGATTCACACAGAGTAGCTCAAACCTTCAAAGTGTCAGGCCAGCAGGAGGACATTAGCACTTCAGGGTTTGGTTGGGTGTGGCAGTGACATCACAAAGGCCTTTTGCAGGACGTCAGCTTATTGGTCAAATGTGTTAGGGAGGTGGTGATCTCAGAGAGAGATGCTGACATCAGAGAGAGATGCTGACATGAGGGCCAGGGAAACCTCAGAGACCCCTCTGGCTTTGCTTCAGCAAGTCTCCTCCTTGAGGTCTCTCTTTGAGGAAAGTAAGTGTCTCGGAGAGGTTTGTATCCTGTTCAGTCTGATCCACCTGGTGCCAGCTGAATTCTAGGCATGGAAAACACTAGTTCAAGGTGGCAGAATTTTATTCCCTCCCTGTGATTTTGTCCCGTAGAATCACTGGGGACATTAGTGTTTGTCCTTTTCATTTTACCTTTTCCTCCCTCCCTCCTTCCTTTCTCTTCATCTCTTACTTCTTTTGTCCTTTCTCCTGTTCCCCTCCCACCACCGGGAGTGGTTTGTGTGTGTGTGTGTGTTTGTGTGTTGCTGGGGGTGCTCTTCACCTCCCTTTGTGGGGAGTTCATCCAAACCTGTGTGGTTGAAATAGTGCTTGGACTCCACTGACACTAGATGCTGCCATCGTGTGGATTAGCATTGGTGTCTGGGATGACTTGGGGCAAGATCTCAACCTCCCCGGAACCCACTTCACTGCTGGCAGAATCCCTCCTGCCACCCCTGCTAGAGCCGCCTCTCTGGCCAACCTGTGGCTTTGCTTCAGCAAGTCTCCTTCTCGAGGTTTCTCTTGAGGACTGAGAGAGTATTAGGATTCAGGTATTTGAGTGAGAGCAGGAGCCTCTTTCGAGTTGTCTCCTTTCCTTTTACTGATTTTACTAGAAAACAGACATCCCTGTTTAGAAAGCAAGAGCCTCCAAGAGGTTTTGGCAGCTGCTCAGTCTGATCCATCTGGTGCCAGCTGAATTCTAGGCATGAAAAACACTAGTTGAAGGTGGCAGAATTTTAATCCCTCCCTGTTATATTGTCTGGTAGAATCACTGGGGACATTAGGGTTTGTCCTTTTCGTTTTACCTTTTCCTCCATCCCTCCTTCCTTTCTCTTTATCTCTTACTTCTTTTGTCCTTTCTCTTGTTCCCCTCCCACCACCAGGAGTGGTATATATATATGTGTGTGTGTGTGTGTGTGTGTGTGTGTGTGTGTGTGTGTGTGTGTGTGTGTGTTTGTGTGTGTGTGTGTGTGTGTTGCTGGGGGTGCTCTTCACCTCCCCTTGTTGGGAGTTGATCCAAAACTGTATGGTTGAAATAGTGCTTGGACTCCACTGACACTAGATGCTGCCATCGTGTGGTTTAGCATTAGTGTCTGGGATGACTTGGGGCAAGATCTCAACCACCCCGCAACCCACTTCACTGCTGCCAGAATCCCACCTGCCCCCCCTGCTAGAGCCGCCTCCCTGCCCAACCTGGGTGGGGGTGGAGAAGAGGGTTCTGATAACTTGAGGTGTGGTTTGGAGGTGGAACAGCTGTCAAGGGCACTGAGGGGGAGGTAGCAGGAGCTCACCCTACAAGGACGGGGGTTGGCACTGGAGATTCCTAGAAAGGAGAAGACGACTCCATTCTGGGGTTCAGGAGGTGAATTCATCCCTCAGTGGTGGGCAGGTGCTGGGTGTAAATACTGCTGGTTCCAGGTGTCCTTAATTGCCCCTGATTCCTCGGGGCATTTGAGTCTCTGACAGGTTCTCGTTCCCTTGCAGGAGGAGGACGTCACGGCCAAAGGGATGCACCAGCTCCGCATCATCCGGCACTTACGCCATGTGCCTGAGACACTGCAGGGGCTGTTCCTCTGAGGCCTTAGCAACTCCCTCTCCCTGCTGCAGGTACTGCTCTGGCTCACTGTAAATGGGGAGCTAGTGGAAGGGGAAATGGAGCCCCCTGGCACTCACTAAAAGGGAAAGTGGTGGATTCTCCAACTCTTGATGTCATTGATTGAAGACTAGATGCCTTTCTGGAATGTGTGTGCCCAAAAAGTAACTATTGTACTATACTGGAAGCCTATGATATGGAGGGGGTTAGATGAGATGCTGTAAAGGTCTCTTCTGGCCAGAAAGTCTCCTACTTTTGGAAACACTGAGTGTAGTATTGGGAGCAGCCTCTGATGTTTTACTGTCTAGCTAGCTTGCTTCCTAGAATGAAGACGAATTTTGTGGTGTGAACCACAGAGCGTAGCTCAAACCTTCAAAGTGTCAGGCCAGCAGCAGGACATGAGCACTTTAGGGTTTGGTTGGGTGTGGCAGTGATATCACAAAGGCTTTTTCAAGGACCTCAGCGTACTGGTCAAAGGTGTTAGGGAGGTGGTGACCTCAGAGAGAGATGCTGTCTTCAGCCAGTGAGGACAGGGGCTTACGACCAGGGAAACCTCAGAGACCCCTGTGGCTTTGCTTCAGCAAGTCTCCTTCTCGAGGTTTCTTTTTGAGGACTGAGAGAGTGTTAGGGTTGACGTATGTGAGTGCGAGCAGGAGCCTCTTTCGAGTTTTCTCCTTTCCTTTTACTGATTTTACTTGAAAATTAGAAGGTAAGAGCCTCCAAGAGGTTTTGGAACCTGCTCAGTCTGATCCATCTGGTGCCAGCTGAATTCTCGGCATGGAAAACAGTAGTTTAAGGTGGCAGAATTTTCTTCCCTCCCTGGAATTTTGTCCCGTGGAATCACTGGGGACACTAGGGTTTGTCCTTTTCGTTTTACCTTTTCCTCCATCCCTCCTTCCTTTCTCTTCATCTCTTACTTCTTTTGTCCTTTCTCTTGTTCCCCTCCCACCTCCAGGAGTGGTGTGTGTCTTGCTGGGGGTGCTCTTCACCTCCCCTTGTGGGAAGTTGATCCAAAACTGTCGGGTTCAAATAGTGCTTGGACTCCACTGACACTAGATGCTGCCATCCTGTGGCTTAGCATTAGTGTCTGGGACAACTTGGGGCAAGATCTCAACTTCCCCGCAACCCACTTCACTGCTGGCAGAATCGCTCCTGCCCCCCCTGCTAGGGCCGCCTCCCTGCGCAACCTGGGTTGGGGTGGAGAAGAGGGTTCTGATAACTTGAGCTGTGGTTTGGAGGTAGAACAGCTGTCAAGGGTACTGAGGGGGAGGTAGCAGGAGCTCACCCTACAAGGTGGTGGGTTGGCACTGGAGGTTACTAGAAAGGACAAGAAGACTCCATTCTGGGGTTCAGGAGGTGAATTCATCCCTCAGTGGTGGGCAGGTAGTCAGTTTAAATACTGCTGGTTCCAGGTGCCCTTAATTCCCCCTGATTCCTCGGGGCGTTTGAGTCTCTGACAGGTTCTCGTTCCCTTGCAGGAGGAGGACGTCACGGCCAAAGTGATGCACCCGCATCATCCGCCACTTGCGCCAGGTGTCTGAGACACTGCAGGGGCTGCGCCTCTGAGGCCTTCAGCAACTCCCGCTCCCTGTGCAGGTACTGCTCTGTCTCCCTGTAAATGGCGAGCTAGTGGAAGGGGAAATGGAGCCCCCTGGCACTCACTAAAAGGGAAAGTGGTGGATTCTCCATCTCTTGATGTCATTGAATGAAGACTAGATGCCTTTCTGGAATGTGTGTGCCCAAAAAGTAACTATTGTACTATACAGGAGGCCTATGATATGCAGGGGTTTAGATGAGATGCTCTAAAGGTCTCTTGTGGCCATAAAGTCTACAAATTTTGGAAACACCGAGTGTAGTATTGGGAGCAGCCTCTGATGTTTTACTGTCTAGCCGGCTTGCTTCCTAGAATGAAGACGCATTGAGTGGGGTGATCCACAGAGAGTACCTGTGTCAAGGCTGTATCCCCACTTTGAAGTTTAGGGTACAAATGTAGGGGCCTGCATGAAAACTTCTAAGCTTAACCACCATCCCAAGGCTAATTTCCTCCCCTGGGTAGCCTTGAGAAACCTTTCACCAATTCCCTGGTGAATACAGATCCAAACCCCTTGGATCTTAAAACAAGGAGAAATAAACCATCCCCCCTCCTTCCTCCCACCAACTTCTGGTGAATACAGATCCAACCCCCTTGGATCTAAAAGAAGGAGGAATTAACCATTCCCCTCCTTCCTCCCACCAACTCCTGGTGAATCAAGATCCAAACTCCTTGGATCTTAAAACAAGGAAAAATCAATCCGGTTCTTAAAAATAAGGCTTTTAATTAAAGAAAAAGGTAAAAATCATCTCTGTAAAATCAGTATGGAAATTAACCTTACAGGGTAATCAAACTTAAAGAGCTCAGAGGACTCCCCTCTAGTCTTAGGTTCAAAGTACAGCAAACAAAGATAAACACTCTAGTAAAAGGTACATTTACAAGTTGAGAAAACAAAGGAAAACTAACACGCCTTGTTTGAAATAGGAGAGAGACTTGTTTAGAAAGATGTGGAGAACCTGGATTGATGTCTGGTCCCTCTCAGTCCCGAGGGCGAACACCCACACAAACAAAGAACACAAACAAAAGCCTTCCCCTCCCCAAGATTTGAAAGTATCTTGTCCCCTTATTGGTCCTTTAGGTCAGATGCCAGCCAGGTTACCTGAGCTTCTTAACCCTTTAGAGGGAAAAGGATTTTGGAGTCTCTGGCCAGGAGGATTTTATAGTACTGTACACAGGACAGCTGTTACCCTTCCCTTTATAGTTATGACAACCTCAAACCTTCAAAGTGTCAGGCCAGCAGCAGGACATTAGCACTTGAGGGTTTGGTTGGGTGTGCCAGTGACATCACAAAGGCCTTTTGCAGAATGTCAGCTTATTGGTCAAATGTGTTAGGGAGGTGGTGAGCTCAGAGAGAGATGCTGACATCAGCCTGGCAGGACAGGAGAACAGGGCCAGGGAAACCTCAGAGACCCTGTGGCTTTGCTTCAGCAAGTCTCCTTCTCGGGGTCTTTCTTTGAGGACTGAGAGAGTATTAGGGTTCACGTACGTGAGTGCGTGCAGGAGCCTCTTTCGAGTTTTCTCCTTTCCTTTTACTGATTTTACTAGAAAACAGACGTCCCTGTTTAGAAGGTAAGAGCCTCCAAGAGGTTTTGGCAGCTGCTCAGTCTGATCCACGGGGTGCCAGCTGAATTCTAGGCATGGAAAACAGTAGTTTAAGATGGCAGAATTTTATTCCATCCCTTGGATTTTGTGCCGTAGAATCACTGGGGACATTAGGGTTTGTCCTTTTTGTTTTACCTTTTCCACCATCCCTCCTTCCTTTCTCTTCATCTCTTACTTCTTTTGTCCTTTCTCCTGTTCCTCGAAAACTGTAGGGTTGAAATAGTGTTTGGACTCCACTAACACTAGATGCTGCCATCCTGTGGCTTAGCATTAGTGTCTGGGATGACTTGGGGCAAGATCTCAACTTCCCTGCAACCCACTTCACTGCTGCCAGAATCCCTCCTGCCCCCCCTGCTAGAGCCGCCTCCCTGGCCAACCTGGGTGGGGGTGGAGAACAGTGTTTTTTTCATACATTCATAGATAATCGGAGTGGAAGGGACCTCGAGAGGTCGTCGAGTCCAGTCCCCTGCCCGCATGGCAGGACCAAATACCATCTAGACCATCCCTGATAGACATTTATCTAACCTACTCTTAAATATCTCAAGAGATGGAGATTCCACAACCTCCCTCGGCAATTTATTCCAGTGTTTAACCACCCTGACAGTTAGGAACTTTTTCCTAATGTCCAACCTAGACCTCCCTTGCTGCACTTTAAACCCATTGCTTCTGGTTCTATCCTTAGAGGCTAAGGTGAACAAGTTTTCTCCCTCCTCCTTATGACACCCTTTTAAATACCTGAAAACTGCTATCATGTCTCCTCTCAGTCTTCTCTTTTCCAAACTAAACAAAGCCAATTCTTTCAGCCTTCCTTCATAGGTCATGTTCTCAAGACCTTTAATCATTCTTGTTGCTCTTCTCTGGACCCTTTCCAATTTCTCCACATCTTTTTTAAAATGCGGTGCCCAGAACTGGACACAATACGCCAGCTGAGGCCTAACCAGAGCAGAGTAGAGCGGAAGAATGACTTCTCGTGTCTTGCTCACAACACACCTGTTAATACATCCCAGAATCAGGTTTGCTTTTTTTGCAACAGCATCACACTGTTGACTCATATTTAGCTTGTGGTCCACTATAACCCCGAGATCCCTTTCTGCCGTACTCCTTCCTAGACAGTCTCTTCCCATTCTGTATGTGTGAAACTGATTGTTCCTTCCTAAGTGGAGCACTTTGCATTTGTCTTTGTTAAACTTCATCCTGTTTAACTCAGACCATTTCTCCAATTTGTCCAGATCATTTTGAATTATGACCCTGTCCTCCAAAGCAGTTGCAATCCCTCCCAGTTTGGTATCATCCGCAAACTTAATAAGCGTACTTTCTATGCCAATATCTAAGTCGTTGATGAAGATATTGAACAGCGCCGGTCCCAAAACAGACCCCTGCGATACCCCACTCGTTATGCCTTTCCAGCAGGATTGGGAACTATTAATAACAACTCTCTGAGTACGGTTATCCAGCCAGTTATGCACCAACCTTATAGTAGCCCCATCTAAATTGTATTTGCCTAGTTTATCAATAAAAATATCATGCGAGACCGTAACAAATGCCTTACTAAGGTCTAGGTATACCACATCCACAGCCTCACCCTTATCCACAAGGCTCGTTATCCTCTCAAAGAAAGCTATCAGATCGGTTTGACATGATTTGTTCTTCACAAATCCATGCTGGCTGTTCCCTATCACCTTACCACCTTCCAAGTGTTTGCAGATGATTTCCTTAATTACTTGCTCCATTATTTTCCCTGGCACAGAAGTTAAACTCACTGGGGTCTGTAGTTTCCTGGGTTGTTTTTATTTCCCTTTTTATAGATGGGCACTATATTTGCCCTTTTCCAGTCTTCTGGAATCTCTCCCGTCTCCCATGATTTTCCAAAGATAATAGCTAGAGGCTCAGATACCTCCTCTATTAGCTCCTTGAGTATTCTAGGATGCATTTCATCAGGCCCGGGTGACTTGCAGGCATCTAACTTTTCTAAGTGATTTTTAACTTGTTCTTTTTTTATTTTATCTGCTAAACCTACCCCCTTCCCATTAGCATTCACTATGTTAGGCATTCCTTCAGACTTCTCGGTGAAGACCGAAACAAAGAAGTCATTAAGCATCTCCGCCATTTCCAAGTTTCCTGTTACTGTTTCTCCCTCTTCACTAAGCAGTGGGCCTACCCTGTCTTTGGTCTTCCTCTTGCTTCTAATGTATTGATAAAAAGTCTTCTTGTTTCCCTTTATTCCCGTAGCTAGTTTGAGCTCATTTTGTGCCTTTGCCTTTCTAATCTTGCCCCTGCATTCCTGTGTTGTTTGCCTATATTCATCCTTTGTAATCTGTCCCAGTTTCCATTTTTTATATGACTCCTTTTTATTTTTTAGATCATGCAAGATCTCATGGTTAAGCCAAGGTGGTCTTTTGCCACATTTTCTATCTTTCCTAACCAGCGGAATAGCTTGCTTTTGGGCCCTTAATAGTGTCCCTTTGAAAAACTGCCAACTCTCCTCAGTTGTTTTTCCCCTCAGTCTTGATTCCCATGGGACCTTACCTATCAGCTCTCTGGGCTTACCAAAATCTGCCTTCCTGAAATCCATTGTCTCTATTTTGCTGTTGTCCCTTCTACCCTTCCTTAGAATTGCAAACTCTATGATTTCATGATCACTTTCACCCAGGCTGCCTTCTACTTTCAAATTCTCAACGAGTTCCTCCCTATTTGTTAAAATCAAGTCTAGAACAGCTTCCCCCCAGTAGCTTTTTCAACCTTCTGAAATAAAAAGTTGTCTCCAATGCAGTCCAGGAATTTGTTGGATAGTCTGTGCCCCGCTGTGTTATTTTCCCAACATATAGCCGGATAGTTGAAGTCCCCCATCACCACCAAATCTTGGGCTTTGGATGATTTTGTTAGTTGCTTAAAAAAAGCCTCATCCACCTCTTCCACCTGGTTAGGTGGCCTGTAGTAGACTCCTAGCATGACATCTCCCTTGTTTTTTACCCCTTTTAGCCTAACCCAGAGACTCTCAACACTTCCGTCTCCTATGTCCATCTCTACCTCAGTCCAAGT
This sequence comes from Chrysemys picta bellii, assembly GCF_011386835.1. NCBI lineage: Eukaryota > Metazoa > Chordata > Testudines > Emydidae > Chrysemys > Chrysemys picta. The sequence goes on along the minus strand of NW_027052745.1, from coordinate 120,120 downwards.
GTGTACATTTTTAATATACAAGGCAACACCTCCTCCCTTTTTCCCCTGTCTATCCTTCCTGAGCAAGCTGTACCCATCCACACCAACATTCTAATCACGTGTATTATCCCACCAAGTTTCAGTGATGCCAACAATGTCATAGTTGTATTTATTTATTAGCACTTGCAGTTCTTCCTGCTTATTCCCCATACTTCTCGCATTTGTATATAGACATCTAAGATACTGGTTTGATCTTTCCTCCCAGTTTTGTCCTGACCCTCCTTTCCCTCTGACAATATAGCCCACACTCCCTCTCGTTTTTGACCCATCTCCCCGGTCTCCATGTTCCCCACTTACCTGTGGGCTTTGCTCACCTGTCCCCGTCGAACCTAGTTTAAAGCCCTCCTCACTAGGTTAGCCAGTCTGTGTCCAAAGGTACTAATAACTTGAGCTGTGGTTTGGAGGTGGAACAGCTGTCAAGGGTACTGAGGGGGAGGTAGCAGGAGCTCACCCTACAAGGTGGTGGGTTGGCACTGGAGGTTACTAGAAAGGACAAGAAGACTCCATTCTGGGGTTCAGGAGGTGAATTCATCCCTCAGCGGTGGGCAGGTGGTGGGTGGAAATACTGCTGGTTCCAGGTGCCCTTAATTCCCCCTGATTCCTCGGGACCTTTGAGTCTCTGACAGGTTCTCGTTCCCTTGCAGCAGGAGGACGTCACGGCCAAAGTGATGCACCAGCTCCGCATCATCCGGCACTTGCGCCAGGTGCCTGAGACACTGCAGGGGCTGTTCCTCTGAGGCCTTCAGCAACTCCCGCTCCCTGCTGCAGGTACTGCTCTGGCTCACTGTAAATGGGGAGCTAGTGGAAGGGGAAATGGAGCCCCCTGGCCCTCACTAAAAGGGAAAGTGGTGGATTCTCCATCTCTTGATGTCATTGAATGAAGACTAGATGCCTTTCTGGAATGTGTGTGCCCAAAGAGTAACTATTGTACTATACAGTAAGCCTATGATATGCAGCGGGTTAGATTAAATGCTCTAAAGGTCTCTTCTGACCATAAAGTCTACTAATTTTGGAAACACTGAGTGTAGCATTGGGAGCAGCCTCTGATGTTTTACTGTCTAGCCCGCTTGCTTCCTAGAATGAGGATGCATTGAGTGGGGTGATCCACAGAGAGTAGCTCAAACCTTCAAAGTGTCAGGCCAGTAGCAGGACATTAGCACTTTAGGGTTTGGTTGGGTGTGGCAGTGATATCACAAAGGCCTTATCCTGGACCTCAGCCTATGGGTCAAAGGTGTTAGGGAGGTGGTTACCTGAGAGAGAGATGCTGACATCAGCCAGGCAGGACAGGAGCGCAGGGCCAGGGAAACCTCAGAGACCCCTTTGGCTTTGCTTTAGCAAGTCTCCTTCTCGAGGTCTCCCTTTTTAGGACTCAGAGAGTATTAGGGTTCAAGTATGTGAGTGCGAGGAGGAACCTCTTTCGAGTTTCTCCTTTTATTGATTTTACTAGAAAACAGACGTGCCTGTTGAGAAGGTAAGAACCTTGGAGAGGTTTTTAACCTGCTCAGTCTGCAGTCTGATCCATCTGTTGCCAGCTGAATTCTAGGCATGGAAAACACTAGTTCAAGGTGGCAGAATTGTATAGCCCACCTGGTATTTTGTGCCGTAGAATCACTGGGGACATTAGGGTTTGTCCTTTTCGTTTTACCTTTTCCTCCATCCCTCCTTGCTTTCTCTTGTTCCCCTCCCACCACCAGCAGTGGTGTGTGTGTGTGTGTGTGTGTTGCTGGGGGTGCTCTTCACCTCCCCTTGTGGGAAGTTGACACTGCAAGGGCTGTGCCTCTGTGGACATCAGCAACTCCCACTCCCTGCTGCAGGTACTGCTCTGGCTCACTGTAAATGGGGTGCTAGTGGAAGGGGAAATGGAACCCCCTGGCACTCACTAAAAGGGAAAGTGGTGGATTCTCCATCTCTTGATGTCATTGAATGAAGACTAGATGCCTTTCTGGAATGTGTGTGCCCAAAGAGTAACTATTGTACTATACAGTAAGCCTATGATATGCAGGGGCTTAGATTAGATGCTCTAAAGGTCTCTTGTGGCCATAAAGTCTACTAATTTTGGAAACACTGAGTGTAGCATTGGGAGCAGCCTCTGATGTTTTACTGTCTAGCCGGCTTGCTTCCTAGAATGAAGACGCATTGAGTGGGGTGATCCACAGAGAGTACCTGTGTCAAGGCTGTATCCCCACTTTGAAGTTTAGGGTACAAATGTAGGGGCCTGCATGAAAACTTCTAAGCTTAACCACCATCCCAAGGCTAAATTCCTCCCCTGGGTAGCCTTGAGAAACCTTTCACCAATTCCCTGGTGAATACAGATCCAAACCCCTTGGATCTTAAAACAAGGAGAAATAAACCATCCCCCCTCCTTCCTCCCACCAACTTCTGGTGAATACAGATCCAACCCCCTTGGATCTAAAAGAAGGAGAAATTAACCATTCCCCTCCTTCCTCCCACCAACTCCTGGTGAATCAAGATCCAAACTCCTTGGATCTTAAAACAAGGAAAAATCAATCCGGTTCTTAAAAATAAGGCTTTTAATTAAAGAAAAAGGTAAAAATCATCTCTGTAAAATCAGTATGGAAATTAACCTTACAGGGTAATCAAACTTAAAGAGCTCAGAGGACTCCCCTCTAGTCTTAGGTTCAAAGTACAGCAAACAAAGATAAACACTCTAGTAAAAGGTACATTTACAAGTTGAGAAAACAAAGGAAAACTAACACGCCTTGTTTGAAATAGGAGAGAGACTTGTTTAGAAAGATGTGGAGAACCTGGATTGATGTCTGGTCCCTCTCAGTCCCGAGGGCGAATACCCACACAAACAAAGAACACAAACAAAAGCCTTCCCCTCCCCAAGATTTGAAAGTATCTTGTCCCCTTATTGGTCCTTTAGGTCAGATGCCAGCCAGGTTACCTGAGCTTCTTAACCCTTTAGAGGGAAAAGGATTTTGGAGTCTCTGGCTAGGAGGATTTTAGTACTGTACACAGGACAGCTGTTACCCTTCCCTTTATAGTTATGACAACCTCAAACCTTCAAAGTGTCAGGCCAGCAGCAGGACATTAGCACTTCAGGGTTTGGTTGGGTGTGGCAGTGACATCACAAAGGCCTTTTGCAGGATGTCAGCTTATTGGTCAAATGTGTTAGGGAGGTGGTGACCTCAGAGAGAGATGCTGACATCAGCCTGGCAGGACAGGAGCACAGGGCCAGGGAAACCTCAGAGACCCTGTGGCTTTGCTTCAGCAAGTCTCCTTCTCGGGGTCTTTCTTTGAGGACTGAGAGAGTATTAGGGTTCACGTACGTGAGTGCGTGCAGGAGCCTCTTTCGAGTTTTCTCCTTTCCTTTTACTGATTTTACTAGAAAACAGACGTCCCTGTTTAGAAGGTAAGAGCCTCCAAGAGGTTTTGGCAGCTGCTCAGTCTGATCCATGTGGTGCCAGCTGAATTCTAGGCATGGAAAACAGTAGTTTAAGATGGCAGAATTTTATTCCATCCCTTGGATTTTGTGCCGTAGAATCACTGGGGACATTAGGGTTTGTCCTTTTTGTTTTACCTTTTCCTCCATCCCTCCTTCCTTTCTCTTCATCTCTTACTTCTTTTGTCCTTTCTCCTGTTCCTCGAAAACTGTGGGGTTGAAATAGTGTTTGGACTCCACTGACACTAGATGCTGCCATCCTGTGGCTTAGCATTAGTGTCTGGGATGACTTGGGGCAAGATCTCAACCTCCCCGCAACCCACTTCACTGCTGCCAGAATCCCACCTGCCCCCCCTGCTAGAGCCGCCTCCCTACCCAACCTGGGTGGGGGTGGAGAAGAGGGTTCTGATAACTTGAGCTGTGGTTTGGAGGTGGAACAGCTGTCAAGGGCACTGAGGGGGAGGTAGCAGGAGCTCACCCTACAAGGACGGGGGTTGGCACTGGAGATTACTAGAAAGGAGAAGACGACTCCATTCTGGGGTTCAGGAGGTGAATTCATCCCTCAGTGGTGGGCAGGGGCTGGGTGTACATACTGCTGGTTCCAGGTGTCCTTAATTGCCCCTGATTCCTCGGGGCATTTGAGTCTCTGACAGGTTCTCGTTCCCTTGCAGGAGGAGGACGTCACGGCCAAAGTGATGCACCCGCATCATCCGCCACTTGCGCCAGGTGTCTGAGACACTGCAGGGGCTGCGCCTCTGAGGCCTTCAGCAACTCCCGCTCCCTGTGCAGGTACTGCTCTGTCTCCCTGTAAATGGCGAGCTAGTGGAAGGGGAAATGGAGCCCCCTGGCACTCACTAAAAGGGAAAGTGGTGGATTCTCCATCTCTTGATGTCATTGAATGAAGACTAGATGCCTTTCTGGAATGTGTGTGCCCAAAAAGTAACTATTGTACTATACAGGAGGCCTATGATATGCAGGGGTTTAGATGAGATGCTCTAAAGGTCTCTTGTGGCCATAAAGTCTACAAATTTTGGAAACACCGAGTGTAGTATTGGGAGCAGCCTCTGATGTTTTACTGTCTAGCCGGCTTGCTTCCTAGAATGAAGACGCATTGAGTGGGGTGATCCACAGAGAGTACCTGTGTCAAGGCTGTATCCCCACTTTGAAGTTTAGGGTACAAATGTAGGGGCCTGCATGAAAACTTCTAAGCTTAACCACCATCCCAAGGCTAAATTCCTCCCCTGGGTAGCCTTGAGAAACCTTTCACCAATTCCCTGGTGAATACAGATCCAAACCCCTTGGATCTTAAAACAAGGAGAAATAAACCATCCCCCCTCCTTCCTCCCACCAACTTCTGGTGAATACAGATCCAACCCCCTTGGATCTAAAAGAAGGAGAAATTAACCATTCCCCTCCTTCCTCCCACCAACTCCTGGTGAATCAAGATCCAAACTCCTTGGATCTTAAAACAAGGAAAAATCAATCCGGTTCTTAAAAATAAGGCTTTTAATTAAAGAAAAAGGTAAAAATCATCTCTGTAAAATCAGTATGGAAATTAACCTTACAGGGTAATCAAACTTAAAGAGCTCAGAGGACTCCCCTCTAGTCTTAGGTTCAAAGTACAGCAAACAAAGATAAACACTCTAGTAAAAGGTACATTTACAAGTTGAGAAAACAAAGGAAAACTAACACGCATTTTTTGAAATAGGAGAGACTTGTTTAGAAAGATGTGGAGAACCTGGATTGATGTCTGGTCCCTCTCAGTCCCGAGGGCGAACACCCACACAAACAAAGAACACAAACAAAAGCCTTCCCCTCCCCAAGATTTGAAAGTATCTTGTCCCCTTATTGGTCCTTTAGGTCAGATGCCAGCCAGGTTACCTGAGCTTCTTAACCCTTTAGAGGGAAAAGGATTTTGGAGTCTCTGGCCAGGAGGATTTTATAGTACTGTACACAGGACAGCTGTTACCCTTCCCTTTATAGTTATGACAACCTCAAACCTTCAAAGTGTCAGGCCAGCAGCAGGACATTAGCACTTCAGGGTTTGGTTGGGTGTGGCAGTGACATCACAAAGGCCTTTTGCAGGATGTCAGCTTATTGGTCAAATGTGTTAGGGAGGTGGTGACCTCAGAGAGAGATGCTGACATCAGCCTGGCAGGACAGGAGCACAGGGCCAGGGAAACCTCAGAGACCCTGTGGCTTTGCTTCAGCAAGTCTCCTTCTCGGGGTCTTTCTTTGAGGACTGAGAGAGTATTAGGGTTCACATACGTGAGTGCGTGCAGGAGCCTCTTTCGAGTTTTCTCCTTTCCTTTTACTGATTTTACTAGAAAACAGACGTCCCTGTTTAGAAGGTAAGAGCCTCCAAGAGGTTTTGGCAGCTGCTCAGTCTGATCCACGTGGTGCCAGCTGAATTCTAGGCATGGAAAACAGTAGTTTAAGATGGCAGAATTTTATTCCATCCCTTGGATTTTGTGCCGTAGAATCACTGGGGACATTAGGGTTTGTCCTTTTTGTTTTACCTTTTCCTCCATCCCTCCTTCCTTTCTCTTCATCTCTTACTTCTTTTGTCCTTTCTCCTGTTCCTCGAAAACTGTAGGGTTGAAATAGTGTTTGGACTCCACTAACACTAGATGCTGCCATCCTGTGGCTTAGCATTAGTGTCTGGGATGACTTGGGTCAAGATCTCAACTTCCCCGCAACCCACTTCACTGCTGCCAGAATCCCTCCTGCCCCCCCTGCTAGAGCCGCCTCCCTGGCCAACCTGGGTGGGGGTGGAGAACAGTGTTTTTTTCATACATTCATAGATAATCGGACTGGAAGGGACCTCGAGAGGTCGTCGAGTCCAGTCCCCTGCCCGCATGGCAGGACCAAATACCATCTAGACCATCCCTGATAGACATTTATCTAACCTACTCTTAAATATCTCAAGAGATGGAGATTCCACAACCTCCCTCGGCAATTTATTCCAGTGTTTAACCACCCTGACAGTTAGGAACTTTTTCCTAATGTCCAACCTAGACCTCCCTTGCTGCACTTTAAACCCATTGCTTCTGGTTCTATCCTTAGAGGCTAAGGTGAACAAGTTTTCTCCCTCCTCCTTATGACACCCTTTTAAATACCTGAAAACTGCTATCATGTCTCCTCTCAGTCTTCTCTTTTCCAAACTAAACAAAGCCAATTCTTTCAGCCTTCCTTCATAGGTCATGTTCTCAAGACCTTTAATCATTCTTGTTGCTCTTCTCTGGACCCTTTCCAATTTCTCCACATCTTTTTTAAAATGCGGTGCCCAGAACTGGACACAATACTCCAGCTGAGGCCTAACCAGAGCAGAGTAGAGCGGAAGAATGACTTCTCGTGTCTTGCTCACAACACACCTGTTAATACATCCCAGAATCAGGTTTGCTTTTTTTGCAACAGCATCACACTGTTGACTCATATTTAGCTTGTGGTCCACTATAACCCCTAGATCCCTTTCTGCCGTACTCCTTCCTAGACAGTCTCTTCCCATTCTGTATGTGTGAAACTGATTCTTCCTTCCTAAGTGGAGCACTTTGCATTTGTCTTTGTTAAACTTCATCCTGTTTAACTCAGACCATTTCTCCAATTTGTCCAGATCATTTTGAATTATGACCCTGTCCTCCAAAGCAGTTGCAATCCCTCCCAGTTTGGTATCATCCGCAAACTTAATAAGCGTACTTTCTATGCCAATATCTAAGTCGTTGATGAAGATATTGAACAGCGCCGGTCCCAAAACAGACCCCTGCGATACCCCACTCGTTATGGCTTTCCAGCAGGATTGGGAACTATTAATAACAACTCTCTGAGTACGGTTATCCAGCCAGTTATGCACCCACCTTATAGTAGCCCCATCTAAATTGTATTTGCCTAGTTTCTCAATAAGAATATCATGCGAGACCGTATCAAATGCCTTACTAAAGTCTAGGTATACCACATCCACAGCCTCACCCTTATCCACAAGGCTCGTTATCCTCTCAAAGAAAGCTATCAGATTGGTTTGACATGATTTGTTCTTCACAAATCCATGCTGGCTGTTCCCTATCACCTTACCACCTTCCAAGTGTTTGCAGATGATTTCCTTAATTACTTGCTCCATTATCTTCCCTGGCACAGAAGTTAAACTCACTGGGGTCTGTAGTTTCCTGGGTTGTTTTTATTTCCCTTTTTATAGATGGGCACTATATTTGCCCTTTTCCAGTCTTCTGGAATCTCTCCCGTCTCCCATGATTTTCCAAAGATAATAGCTAGAGGCTCAGATACCTCCTCTATTAGCTCCTTGAGTATTCTAGGATGCATTTCATCAGGCCCGGGTGACTTGCAGGCATCTAACTTTTCTAAGTGATTTTTAACTTGTTCTTTTTTTATTTTATCTGCTAAACCTACCCCCTTCCCATTAGCATTCACTATGTTAGGCATTCCTTCAGACTTCTCGGTGAAGACCGAAACAAAGAAGTCATTAAGCATCTCCGCCATTTCCAAGTTTCCTGTTACTGTTTCTCCCTCTTCACTAAGCAGTGGGCCTACCCTGTCTTTGGTCTTCCTCTTGCTTCTAATGTATTGATAAAAAGTCTTCTTGTTTCCCTTTATTCCCGTAGCTAGTTTGAGCTCATTTTGTGCCTTTGCCTTTCTAATCTTGCCCCTGCATTCCTGTGTTGTTTGCCTATATTCATCCTTTGTAATCTGTCCCAGTTTCCATTTTTTATATGACTCCTTTTTATTTTTTAGATCATGCAAGATCTCATGGTTAAGCCAAGGTGGTCTTTTGCCACATTTTCTATCTTTCCTAACCAGCGGAATAGCTTGCTTTTGGGCCCTTAATAGTGTCCCTTTGAAAAACTGCCAACTCTCCTCAGTTGTTTTTCCCCTCAGTCTTGATTCCCATGGGACCTTACCTATCAGCTCTCTGGGCTTACCAAAATCTGCCTTCCTGAAATCCATTGTCTCTATTTTGCTGTTGTCCCTTCTACCCTTCCTTAGAATTGCAAACTCTATGATTTCATGATCACTTTCACCCAGGCTGCCTTCTACTTTCAAATTCTCAACGAGTTCCTCCCTATTTGTTAAAATCAAGTCTAGAACAGCTTCCCCCCAGTAGCTTTTTCAACCTTCTGAAATAAAAAGTTGTCTCCAATGCAGTCCAGGAATTTGTTGGATAGTCTGTGCCCCGCTGTGTTATTTTCCCAACATATAGCCGGATAGTTGAAGTCCCCCATCACCACCAAATCTTGGGCTTTGGATGATTTTGTTAGTTGCTTAAAAAAAGCCTCATCCACCTCTTCCACCTGGTTAGGTGGCCTGTAGTAGACTCCTAGCATGACATCTCCCTTGTTTTTTACCCCTTTTAGCCTAACCCAGAGACTCTCAACACTTCCGTCTCCTATGTCCATCTCTACCTCAGTCCAAGTGTGTACATTTTTAATATACAAGGCAACACCTCCTCCCTTTTTCCCCTGTCTATCCTTCCTGAGCAAGCTGTACCCATCCACACCAACATTCCAATCATGTGTATTATCCCACCAAGTTTCAGTAATGCCAACAATGTCATAGTTGTATTTATTTATTAGCACTTGCAGTTCTTCCTGCTTATTCCCCATACTTCTCGCATTTGTATATAGACATCTAAGATACTGGTTTGATCTTTCCTCCCAGTTTTGTCCTGACCCTCCTTTCCCTCTGACAATATAGCCCACACTCCCTCTCGTTTTTGACCCATCTCCCCGGTCTCCATGTTCCCCACTTACCTGTGGGCTTTGCTCACCTGTCCCCGTCGAACCTAGTTTAAAGCCCTCCTCACTAGGTTAGCCAGTCTGTGTCCAAAGGTACTAATAACTTGAGCTGTGGTTTGGAGGTGGAACAGCTGTCAAGGGCACTGAGGGGGAGATAGCAGGAGCTCATCCTTCAAGGAGGGGGGTTGGCACTGGAGGATACTAGAAAGGACAAGAAGACTCAATTCTGGGGTTCAGGAGGTGAATTCATCCCTCAGCGGTGGTCAGGTGGTGGGTGGAAATACTGCTGGTTCCAGGTGCCCTTAATTCCCCCTGATTCCTCGGGGCCCTTGAGTCTCTGACAGGTTCTCGTTCCCTTGCAGCATTATGACGTCATGGCCAAAGTGATGCACCAGCTCCGCATCATCCGGCACTTGCGCCAGGTGCCTGAGACACTGCAGGGGCTGTTCCTCTGAGGCCTTCAGCAACTCCCGCTCCCTGCTGCAGGTACTGCTCTGGCTCACTGTAAATGGGGAGCTAGTGGAAGGGGAAATGGAGCCCCCTGGCCCTCACTAAAAGGGAAATTGGTGGATTCTCCATCTCTTGATGTCATTGAATGAAGGCTAGATGCCTTTCTGGAATGTGTGTGCCCAAAGAGTAACTATTGTACTATACAGTAAGCCTATGATATGCAGCGGGTTAGATTAGATGCTCTAAAGGTCTCTTGTGACCATAAAGTCTACTAATTTTGGAAACACTGAGTGTAGCATTGGGAGCAGCCTCTGATGTTTTACTGTCTAGCCGGCTTGCTTCCTAGAATGAAGACGCATTGAGTGGGGTGATCCACAGAGAGTAGCTCAAACCTTCAAAGTGTCAGGCCAGTAGCAGGACATTAGCACTTTAGGGTTTGGTTGGGTGTGGCAGTGATATCACAAAGGCCTTATCCTGGACCTCAGCCTATGGGTCAAAGGTGTTAGGGAGGTGGTTACCTGAGAGAGAGATGCTGACATCAGCCAGGCAGGACAGGAGCGCAGGGCCAGGGAAACCTCAGAGACCCCTTTGGCTTTGCTTTAGCAAGTGTCCTTCTCGAGGTCTCCCTTTTTAGGACTCAGAGAGTATTAGGGTTCAAGTATGTGAGTGCGAGGAGGAACCTCTTTCGAGTTTCTCCTTTTATTGATTTTACTAGAAAACAGACGTGCCTGTTGAGAAGGTAAGAACCTTGGAGAGGTTTTTAACCTGCTCAGTCTGCAGTCTGATCCATCTGGTGCCAGCTGAATTCTAGGCATGGAAAACACTAGTTCAAGGTGGCTGAATTTTACAGCCCACCTGGGATTTTGTGCCGTAGAATCACAGGGGACATTAGTGTTTGTCATTTTCGTTTTACCTTTTCCTCCATCCCTCCTTCCTTTCTCTTCATCTCTTACTTCTTTTGTCCTTTCTCCTGTTCACCTGCCACCACCAGGAGTGGGGTGTGTGTGTGTGTGTGTGTGTGTGTGTGTTGCTGGGGGTGCTCTTCACCTCCTCTTGTGGGAAGTTGATCCAAAACTGTGAGGTTGAAATAGTGCTTGAACTCCAATGACACTAGATGCTGCCATCCTGTGGCTTAGCATTAGTGTTTGGGATGATTGGGGCAAGATCTCAACCTCCCCGCAACCCACTTCACTGCTGGCAGAATCCCTCCTGCCCCCCCTGCTAGAGCCACCTCCCTGCCCAACCTGGGTGGGGGTGGAGAAGAGGGTTCTGATAACTTGAGCTGTGGTTTGGAGGTGGAACAGCTGTCAAGGGCACTGAGGGGGAAGTAGCAGGATCTCATCCTTCAAGGAGGGGGGTTGGCACTGGAGGTTACTAGAAAGGACAAGAAGACTCCATTCTGGGGTTCAGGAGGTGAATTCATCCCTCAGTGGTGGGGAGGTGCTGGGTGGAAATACTGCTGGTTCCAGATGCCCTTAATTCCCCCTGATTCCTCGAGTCTTTGACAGGTTCTCGTTCCCTTGCAGCAGGAGGACGTCATGGCCAGAGTGATGCACCAGCTCGGCATCATCCGGCACTTGTGCCAGGTGCCTTAGACACTGCAGGGGCTGTGCCTCTGAGGCCATCAGCAACTCCCGCTCCCTGCTGCAGGTACTGCTCTGGCTCACTGTAAATGGCGAGCTAGTGGAAGGGGAAATGGAGCCCCCTGGCACTCAGTAAAAGGGAAAGTGGTGGATTCTCCATCTCTTGATGTCATTTCATGAAGACTAGATGCCTTTCTGGAATGTGTGTGCCCAAAAAGTACCTATTGTACTATACAGGAAGCCTATGATATGCAGGGTTTTAGATGAGATGTTCTAAAGGTCTCTTCTGGCCATAAAGTGTAGTAATTTTGGAAACACTGAGTGTAGCATTGGGAGCAGCCTCTGATGCTTTACTGTCTAGCCGGCTTGCTTCCTAGAATGAAGACGCATCGAGTGGGGTGATCCACAGAGAGTAGCTGAAACCTTCAAAGTGTCAGGGCAGCAGCAGGACATTAGCACTTCAGGGGATGGGTGGGTGTGGCAGTGACATCACAAAGGCCTTTTGCAGTGTAGTAGTTCCGGGGTGGGGCTCGTCCCTTCCTGGGGTACCTGGGAGCCAGGCCGCCCCGCTACAAAGCGAATAACAGTTAGGGCCCAGACCTTTGGGTAGGGGCTGAGCACACAATTAGCAGTTCGGCGCTCAGGCCTTTGTGCAGGGACTGAGCACACAATCAACAGTTCAGAGCTCAGGCCCTTATGCAGGGACTGAGCACACAATCAACAGTTCAGAGCTCAGGCCCTTATGCAGGGACTGAGCACACAATCAACAGCTCCGGCCCTGGGTCAGGGCGGGGAACAAACCAGTAGTCAGTCAGCGGCCCAGGCCTTGTAGCAGGAGCTGGGTCAGTTTGGGTTAGCCCAGGCCCTAGGTCAGGGCGGGGCAGCAAACCAATCATCAGTCAGAGGCCCAGGCCCCTTGGACAAGGAGGAGGAGAGACTGCCACCCAGCACGGGGTGGCAGGGGGGAACACAGGCCCACCCACTCCACTGTGTTCCAGCCCGGGGCCCTATCCGCAGCAGTCCGTCTGCCGCGCAGTCAGTGGGGATCCTGACCGCAACACACTGACATGGGTTCGGGGTCTGCTATCCCCGGGCCACTTCCCATCTCCTCCTCCATGGGTACCTGTTCCTCCTGAGTTCCGTCTGCTGGGTCGCAGATCATGGGCTCCTCCGGGCCCCGAGCAGCAGGTAGGTCTGTCACTCCCTCTGGGCCCTTGGCGGGGGAAGCTCAGACCGTTCCTCAGGATACCGGGCTCTCGGCAGGCTCAGGTCCGCGGGAGCTCGGGCACCAGCGTCTGTCCTCTCCCGCTGCCGGCCAGCTACTGAGCGCTGTGGCTTGGCCTTTATACTTCCTGTCCCGCCCCTTGACTTCCGGGGGGTGGGGACAGGCCGCGGTGGCCTTGACTTCCTGGGGCGCCTGGGAGCCAGGCCGCCCCGCTACATGCAGTATCTCAGCGTATTGGTCAAAGGTGTTAGGGAGGTGGTGACCTCAGAGAGAGATGCTGACATCAGTCAGGGGCGCAGGGACAGGGAAACCTCAGAGACCCTGTGGCTTTGCTTTAGCAAGTCTCCTTCTCGAGGTCTCTCTTTGAGTACTGAGAGAGTATTAGGGTTCACGTATGTGAGTGCGAGCAGGAGCCTCTTTCGAGTTTTCTCCTTCCCTTTTACTGAATTTACTAGAAAACAGACGTCCCTGTTTAGAAGGTAAGAGCCTCCAAGAGGTTTTTGAACCTGCTCAGTCTGATCCACCTGGTGCCCGTTGAATTCTACGCATGGAAAACACTAGTTCAAGGTGACAGAATTTTGTAGTCCACACGGGATTTTGTCCCGTGGAATCACTGGGGACATTAGGGTTTGTCCTTTTCGTTTTACCTTTTCCACCATCCCTCCTTCCTTTCTCTTCATCTCTTACTTCTTTTGTCCTTTCTCCTGTTCCCCTCCCACCACCAGGAGTGGTGTGTGTGTGTGTGTGTGTTGCTGGGGATGATTTTCACCTCCTCTTGTGGGAAGTTCATCCAAAACTGTGGGGTTGAAATAGTGCTTGGACTCCACAGACACTAGATGCTGCCATCCTGTGGCTTAGCGTTAGTGTCTGGGATGACTTGGGTCAAGATCTCAACCTCCCTGCAACCCACTTCACTGCTGTCAGAATCCCTCCTGCACACCCTGTTAGAGCCGCCTCCCAGCCCAACCTGTGTCGGGGTGGAGAAGAGGGTTCGGATGACTTGAGCTGTGGTTTGGAGGTGGAATATCTGTGAAGGGCACTGAGCAGGAGGTAGCAGGAGCTCACCCTACAAGGAGGGGGGTTGGCTCTGGAGGTTTCTAGAAAGGACAAGAAGACTCCATTTTGGGGTTCAGGAGGTGAATTCATCTCTCATTGATGGGCAGGTGCTGGGTGGAAATACTGCTGGTTCCAGGTTCCCTTAATTCCCCCTGATTCCTCGGGGCGTTTGAGTCTCTGACAGGTTCTCGTTCCCTTGCAGCAGGAGGACGTCACGGCCAAAATGATGCACCAGCTCCGCATCATCCTGCACTTACGCCACGTGCCTGAGACACTGCAGGGGCTGCGCCTCTGAGGCCTTCAGGAACTCCCGCTCCCTGCTGCAGGTACTGCTCTGGCTCACTGTAAATGGGGAGCTAGTGGAAGGGGTAATGGAGCCCCCTGGCACTCACTAAAAGGGAAAGTGATGGATTCTCCATCTCTTAATGTCATTTAATTTAGACTAGATACCTTTCTGGAATGTTTGTGCCCAAAAAGTAACTATTGTACTATACAGGAAGCCTATGATATGCAGGGGGTTAGATGAGATGCTCTAAAGGTCTCTTCTGGCCATAAAGTGTATTAATTTTGGAAACACTGAGTGTAGCATTGGGAGCAGCCTCTAATGTTTTACTGTCTAACCGGCTTGCTTCCTAGAATGAAGACGCATTGAGTGGGGTGATCCACAGAGAGTAGCTCAAACCTTCAAAGTGTCAGGCCAGCAGCAGGACATTAGCACTTCAGGGGATGGGTGGGTGTGGCAGTGACATCACAAAGGCCTTTTGCAGGAGCTCAGCCTATTGGTCAAAGTTGTTAGGGAGGTGGTGACCTCAGAGAGAGATGCTCACATCAGCCAGGCAAAACAGGGGCGCAGGGCCAGGGAAACCTCAGAGACCCCTGTGGCTTTGCTTCAGCAAGTCTCCTTCTCGAGCTCTTTTTGAGGACTGAGAGAGTATTAGGGTTCACATATGTGAGCGTGAGCAGGAGCCTCTTTCGAGTTTTCTCCTTTCCTTTTACCCATTTTACTAGAAAACAGAAGTCCCTGTTGAGAAAGTAAGTGCCTCGGAGAGGTTTGTAACCTGTTCAGTCTGATCCACCTGGTGCCATCTGAATTCTAGGCATGGAAAACACTAGTTTAAGGTGGCAGAATTTTATTCCCTCCCTGGGATTTTGTCCCGTAGAATCACTGGGGATATTAGGAAAACAACAAGGAGTCTGGTGGCACCTTAAAGACTAACAGATTTATTTGGGCATAAGCTTTTGTGAGTAAAAACCTCACTTCTTCGGATGCATAGAGTGAAAGTTACAGATGCAGGCATTATATACTGACACATGGAGAGCAGGGAGTTACTTCACAAGTGGAGAACCAGTGTTGACAGGGCCAATTCAAAAATCAGGGTGGATGTAGTCCACTCCAAATAATAGATGAGGAGGTGTCAATTCCAGGAGAGGAAAAGCTGCTTCTGTAGTGAGCCAGCCACTCCCAGTCCCTATTCAAGCCCAGATTAATGGTGTTGAATTTGCAAATGAATTTTAGTTCTGCTGTTTCTCTTTGAAGTCTGTTTCTGAAGATTTTTTGTTCAATGATAGTGACTTTTAAATCTGTAATAGAATGACCAGGGAGATTGAAGTGTTCACATACTGGCTTATGTATGTTACCATTGCTGATGTCCGACATGGGGACATTAGGGTTTGTCCTTTTCCTTTTACCTTTTCCTCCATCCCTCCTTCCTTTCTCTTCATCTCTTACTTCTTTTGTCCTTTCTCTTGTTCCCCTCACACCACCAGGAGTGGTGTGTGTGTGTGTGTGTGTGTGTGTGTGTGTGGTGCTGATGGTTCTCTTCTCCTCCCCTTGTGGGGAGTTGATCCAAAACTGTGGGGTTGAAATAGTGCTTGGACCCCACTGACAGTAGATGCTGCCATTGTGTGACTTAGCATTAGTGTCTGGGATGACTTGGGTCAAGATCTCAACCTCCCTGCAACCCACTTCACTGCTGTCAGAATCCCTCCTGCACACCCTGTTAGAGCCGCCTCCCAGCCCAACCTGTGTCGGGGTGGAGAAGAGGGTTCGGATGACTTGAGCTGTGGTTTGGAGGTGGAATATCTGTGAAGGGCACTGAGCAGGAGGTAGCAGGAGCTCACCCTACAAGGAGGGGGGTTGGCTCTGGAGGTTTCTAGAAAGGACAAGAAGACTCCATTTTGGGGTTCAGGAGGTGAATTCATCTCTCATTGATGGGCAGGTGCTGGGTGGAAATACTGCTGGTTCCAGGTTCCCTTAATTCCCCCTGATTCCTCGGGGCGTTTGAGTCTCTGACAGGTTCTCGTTCCCTTGCAGCAGGAGGACGTCACGGCCAAAATGATGCACCAGCTCCGCATCATCCTGCACTTACGCCACGTGCCTGAGACACTGCAGGGGCTGCGCCTCTGAGGCCTTCAGGAACTCCCGCTCCCTGCTGCAGGTACTGCTCTGGCTCACTGTAAATGGGGAGCTAGTGGAAGGGGTAATGGAGCCCCCTGGCACTCACTAAAAGGGAAAGTGATGGATTCTCCATCTCTTAATGTCATTTAATTTAGACTAGATACCTTTCTGGAATGTTTGTGCCCAAAAAGTAACTATTGTACTATACAGGAAGCCCATGATATGCAGGGGCTTAGATGAGATGCTCTAAAGGTCTCTTCTGGCCATAAAGTGTAGTAATTTTGGAAACAGTGAGTGTAGCATTGGGAGCAGCCTCTGATGTTTTATTGTCTAGCCGGCTTGCTTCCTAGAATGAAGACCCATTGAGTGGGGTGATTCACACAGAGTAGCTCAAACCTTCAAAGTGTCAGGCCAGCAGGAGGACATTAGCACTTCAGGGTTTGGTTGGGTGTGGCAGTGACACCACAAAGGCCATTTGCAGGACGTCAGCTTATTGGTCAAATGTGTTAGGGAGGTGGTGACCTCAGAGAGAGATGCTGACATCAGAGAGAGATGCTGACATGAGGGCCAGGGAAACGTCAGAGACCCCTCTGGCTTTGCTTCAGCAAGTCTCCTCCTTGAGGTCTCTCTTTGAGGAAAGTAAGTGCCTCGGAGAGGTTTGTATCCTGTTCAGTCTGATCCACCTGGTGCCAGCTGAATTCTAAGCATGGAAAACACTAGTTCAAGGTGGCAGAATTTTATTCCCTCCCTGTGATTTTCTCCCGTAGAATCACTGGGGACATTAGTGTTTGTCCTTTTCGTTTTACCTTTTCCTCCCTCCCTCCATCCTTTCTCTTCATCTCTTACTTCTTTTGTCCTTTCTCCTGTTCCCCTCCCACCACCGGGAGTGGTTTGTGTGTGTGTGTGTGTTTTTGTGTTGCTGGGGGTGCTCTTCACCTCCCTTTGTGGGGAGTTCATCCAAACCTGTGTGGTTGAAATAGTGCTTGGACTCGACTGACACTAGATGCTGCCATCGTGTGGATTAGCATTGGTGTCTGGGATGACTTGGGGCAAGATCTCAACCTCCCCGGAACCCACTTCACTGCTGGCAGAATCCCTCCTGCCACCCCTGCTAGAGCCGCCTCCCTGGCCAACCTGGGTGGGGGTGGAGAAGAGGGTTCTGATAACTTGAGCTGTGGTTTGGTGGTGGAACATCTGTCAAGGGCACTGAGAGGGAGGTAGCAGCAGCTCACCCTTCAAGGAGGGGATTTGGCACTGGAGGTTACTAGAAAGGACAAGAAGACTCCATTCTGGGGTTCAGGAGGTGAATTCATCCCTCAGCGGTGGGCAGGTGCTGAGTGGAAATACTGCTGGTTCCAGATGCCCTTAATTCCCCCTGATTCCTCGGGGCGTTTGAGTCTCTGATAGGTTCTCGTTCCCTTGCAGCAGGAGGACGTCATGGCCAAAGTGATGCACCAGCATCATCCGGCACTTGCGCCAGCTTCCTGAGACACTACAGGGGCTGTTCCTCTGAGTCTTTCAGCAACTCCCGCTCCCTGCTGCAGGTACTGCTCTGGCTCACTGTAAACGGGGAGCTAGTGGAAGGGGAAATGGAGCCCCCTGGCACTCACTAAAAGGGAAAGTGGTGGATTCTCCATCTCTTGATGTCATTGAATGAAGACTAGATGCCTTTCTGGAATGTGTGTGCCCAAAAAGTAACTATTGTACTATAGAGGAAGCCTATGATATGCAGGGGCTTAGATGAGATGCTCTAAAGGTCTCTTCTGGCCATAAAGTCTACTAATTTTGGAAACAGTGAGTGTAGCAGCATTGGAAGCAGCCTCTGATGTTTTACTGTCGAGCCGGCTTGCTTCCTAGAATGAAGACGCATTGAGTGGGGTGATCCACAGAGAGTAGCTCAAACCTTCAAAGTGTCAGGCCAGCAGCAGGACATTAGCACTTCAGCGTTTGGTTGGGTGTGGCAGTGACATCACAAAGGCCTTTTGCAGGAGCTCAGCCTATTGGTCAAAGGTGTTAGGGAGGTGGTTACCTCAGAGAGAAATGCTGACATCAGCAAGGCAGGACAGGGGCGCAGGGCCAGGGAAACCTCAGAGACCCTTGTGGCTTTACTTCAGCAAGTCTCCTTCTCCAGGTCTCTCTTTGAGGACTGAGAGAGTATTAGGGTTCACGTATTTGAGTGCCAGCAGGAGCCTGTTTAAAGTTTTCTCCTTTCCTTTTACTGATTTTACTAGAAAACAGACGTCCCTGTTAGAATCATAGAATCATAGAATATCAGAGTTGGAAGGGACCTCAAGAGGTCATCTAGTCCAACCCCCTGCTCAAAGCAGGACCAATTCCCAGCTAAATCATCCCAGCCAGGGCTTTGTCAAGCCGGGCCTTAAAAACCTCCAAGGAAGGAGACTCCACCACCTCCCTAGGAAACGCATTCCAGTGTTTCACCACCCTCCTAGTGAAATAGTTTTTCCTGATATCCAACCTGGACCTCCCCGACTGCAACTTGAGACCATTGCTCCTTGTTCTGTCATCTGCCACCACTGAGAACAGCCGAGCTCCATCCTCTTTGGAACCCCCCCTTCAGGTAGTTGAAGGCTGCTATCAAATCCCCCCCTCATTCTTCTCTTCTGGAGACTAAACAATCCCAGTTCCCTCAGCCTCTCCTCATAAGTCATGTGCTCCAGACCCCTAATCATTTTTGTTGCCCTCCGCTGGACTCTTTCCAATTTTTCCACATCCTTCTTGTAGTGTGGGGCCCAAAACTGGACACAGTATTCCAGATGAGGCCTCACCAATGTCGAATAAAGGGGAATGATCACGTTCCTCGATCTGCTGGCAATGCCCCTACTTATACAGCCCAAAATGCCGTTAGCCTTCTTGGCAACAAGAGCACACTGTTGACTCATATCCAGCTTCTCGTCCACTGTGACCCCTAGGTCCTTTTCTGCAGAACTGCTACCTAGCCATTCGGTCCCTAGTCTGTAGCTGACTGGCCTATAGTTCCCCGGATCCTCCTCCTTCCCTTTTTTAAAGGTGGGCACGACATTCGCCTTTTTCCAGTCATCTGGGACCTCCCCCGATCGCCATGAGTTTTCAAAAATAATGGCTAATGGCTCTGCAATCTCACCCGCCAACTCCTTTAGCACCCTCGGATGCAGCGCACCCGGCCCCATGGACTTGTGCACGTCCAGTTTTTCTAAATAGTCCCGAACCACTTCTTTCTCCACAGAGGGCTGGTCACCTTCTCCCCATGCTGTACTGCCCAGTGCAGCAATCTGGGAGCTGACCTTGTGCGTGAAGACAGAGGCAAAAAAATCATTGAGTACATTAGCTTTTTCCACATCCTCGGTCACTAGGTTGCCTCCCTCATTCAGTAGGGGGCCCACACTTTCCTTGATTTTCTTCTTCTTGCTAACATACTTGTAGAAACCCTTCTTGTTACTCTTAACATCTCTTGCTAACTGCAACTCCAAATGTGATTTGGCCTTCCTGATTTCACTCCTGCATGCCTGAGCAATATTTTTATACTCCTCCCTGGTCATTTGTCCAATCTTCCACTTCTTGTAAGCTTCTTTTTTGCGTTTAAGATCAGCAAGGATTTCACTGTTTAGCCAAGCTGGTCTGCCATATTTACTATTCTTTCTACACATCGGGATGGTTTGTTCCTGCAACCTCAATAAGGATTCTTTAAAATACAGCCAGCTCTCCTGGACCCCTTTGCCCTTCATGTTATTCTCCCAGGGGATCCTGCCCATCTGTTCCCTGAGGGAGTCAAAGTCTGCTTTTCTGAAGTCCAGGGTCCGTATTCTGCTGCTCTCCTTTCTTCCTTGTGACAGGATCCTGAACTAGACCATCTCATGGCCACTGCCTCCCAGGTTCCCATCCACTTTTGCTTCCCCTATTAATTCTTCCCTGTTTGTGAGTAGCAGGTCAAGAAAAGCTCTGCCCCTAGTTGGTTCCTCCAGCACTTGCACCAGGAAATTGTCCCCTACACTTTCCAAAAATTTCCTGGATTGTCTGTGCACCGCTGTATTTCTCTCCCAGCAGATATCAGGGTGATTAAAGTCTCCCATGAGAACCAGGGCCTGCGATTTAGCAACTTCTGCTAGTTGCCAGAAGAAAGCCTCGTCCACCTCATCCCCCTGGTCTGGTGGTCTATAGCAGACTCCAACCACGACATCCCCCTTGTTGCTCACACTTCTCAACTTTATGCAGAGACTCTCAGGTTTTTCTGCAGTTTCATACCGGAGCTCTGAGCAGTCATACTCCTCTCTTACATACAACGCAACTCCCCCACCTTTTCTACCCTGCCTGTCCTTCCTGAACAGTTTATATCCATCCATGACAGTACTCCAGTCATGTGAGTTATCCCACCAAGTCTCTGTTATTCCAATCACATCATAGTTCCCTGACTGTGCCAGGACTTCCAGTTCTCCCAGCTTGTTTCCCAGGCTTCTTGCATTTGTGTATAGGCACTTAAGATAACTCATCGATCGTCCCTCTTTCTCAGCATGAGACAGGAGTCCTCCCCCCTTGCGCTCTCCTGCTTGTGCTTCCTCCCAGGATCCCATTTCCCCACTTACCTCAGGGCTTTGGTCTCCTTCCCCCGGTGAACCTAGTTTAAAGCCCTCCTCACTAGGTTAGCCAGCCTGCTGGCGAAGATGCTCTTCCCTCTCTTCGTTAGGTGGAGCCCGTCTCTGCCTAGCACTCCTCCTTCTTGGAACACCATCCCATGGTTGAAGAATCCAAAGCCTTCTCTCCGACACCACCTGCATAGCCATTCGTTGACTTCCACGATTCGACGGTCTCTACCCCGGCCTTTTCCTTGCACAGGGAGGATGGACGAGAACACCACTTGCGCCTCAAACTCCTTTATCCTTCTTCCCAGAGCCACGTAGTCTGCAGTGATCTGCTCAAGGTCATTCTTGGCAGTATCATTGGTGCCCACGTGGAGAAGCAGGAAGGGGTAGCGATCCGAGGGCTTGATGAGTCTCGGCAGTCTCTCCGTCACATCGTGTATCCTAGCTCCGGGCAAGCAGCAGACCTCTTGGTTTTCCCAGTCGGGGCTGCAGATAGATGACTCAGTCCCCCTGAGGAGGGAGTCCCCGACCACCACCACCCTCCTCCTCCTCTTGGGAGTTGTGGTCGTGGAACCCCCATCCCTAGGACAGTGCATCTTTTGCCTTCCAATCGGTGGAGTCTCCTTCTGCTCCCTTCCCTCAGATGGGTCATCTAGTCCACTCTCCGCATTAGTACCTGTAGAGAGAACATGGAAACGATTGCTCACCTGTATCTCCATTGCTGGTGCATGGACGCTCCTCTTTCTCCTTCTGGAAGTCACATGCTGCCAAACCTCTTCACAATCCTTCTGTCCCTGCTGCGCCTGCTCTGAATCTTAAGAACATTGTGGCCGTAGAAGCATCTCCTGATGTCTGTCCAGGAAATCTTCATTTTCCCTTATGCAACGCAGAGTCGATACTCGTTTCTCCAGGCCTCGAAGCTTCTCTTCCAATATGGAGACCAGCTTGCCCTTCGTACAGACAAAGTCGCTTCTGTCCTGTGGAAGAAAGACAAACATGGCACAGCCTGTGCAGGTGACAACAGCTGATCGCTCACCTTCCACATCACCGTCCTCTTAAGAACTTCCTCAACTGTTGCAGGAACTACTCAGAGAAACCTGCAGATGTAAGCCTCAGTGAGCTCTCCCCAAGCGAACTCCCAGGCAAACTCCCGCTCTTAGCCTCTGCTGTTTGCCGCTCCTTCTCCAAGTCTCTCTCTTTGAGGACTGAGAGAGTATTAGGGTTCACGTATTTGAGTGCAAGCAGGAGCCTCTTTCGAGTTTTTTCCTTTCCTTTTACTGATTTTACTAGAAAACAGACGTCCCTGTTTAGAAGGTAAGAGCCTCCAAGAGGTTTTGGAAGCTGCTCAGTCTGATCCATCTGGTGCCAGCTGAATTCTAGGCATGGAAAACACTAGTTTAATGTGTCAGAATTTTATAGTCCACCTGGGATTTTGTCCCGTAGAATCACTGGGGACATTAGGGTTTGTCCTTTTCGTTTTACCTTTTCCTCCATCCCTCCTTCCTTTCTCTTCATCTCTTACTTCTTTTGTCCTTTCTCCTGTTCCCCTCCCACCACCAGGAGTGGTGTGTGTGTGTGTGGGTTGCTGGGGGTGCTCTTCACCTCCCCTTGTGGGAAGTTGATCCAAAACTGTGGGGTTGAAATAGTGCTTTGACTCCACGGACACTAGATGCTGCCATCCTGTGGCTTCGCATTAGTGTCTGGGATGACTTGGAGCAAGATCTCAACCTCCCTGCAACCTACTTCACTCTTGGCAGAATCCCTCCTGCCCCCCATGCTAGAGCCGCCTCCCTGCCCAACCTGGGTGGGGGTATAGAAGAGGGTTCTGATAACTTGAGCCGTGGTTTGGAGGTGGAACAGCTGTCAAGGGCACTGAGGGGGAGGTAGCAGGAGCTCACCCTACATGGAGGCGGGTTGGCACTGGAGGTTACTAGAAAGGAGAAGAAGACTCCATTCTGGGGTTCAGGTGGTGAATTCATCCCTCAGTGGTGGGCAGGTGCTGAGTGGAAATGCTGCTGGTTCCAGGTGCCCTGAATTCCCCCTGATTCCTCGGGGCGTTTGAGTCTCTGACAGGTTGTTAAGGCTGTATTCCCACTTTGAACTTTAGGGTACAAATGTAGGGGCCTGCATGAAAACTTTTAAGCTTAACTACCAGCTTAGCTCTGGTTCGCTGCCACCATTCCAAGGCTAATTTCCTTCCCTGGGTAGCCTTGAGAGACCTTCACCAATTCCCTGGTGAATACAGATCCAAACCCCTTGGATCTTAAAACAAGGAGAAAGTAACCATTCCCCTCCTTCCTCCCACCAACTTTTGGTGAATACAGTTCCAACCCCCCTGGGATTTTAAAAGAAGGAGAAATTAACCATCCCCCCTTCTTTCTCCCACCAACTCCTGGTGAATACAGATCCAACCCCCTTGGATTTAAAACAAGGAAAAAAATAATTAGGTTTTTAAAAAGAAGGTTTTTAATTAAAGAAAAAGGTAAAAATTATTTTTGTAAAATCAGTATGGAAATAACCTTACAGGGTAATTAAACTTAAAGAGCTCAGAGGACTCCCCTTTAGTTTTAGGTTCAAAGTACAGCAAACAAAGATAAACACTCTAGTAAAAGGTACATTTACAAGTTGAGAAAACAAAGGAAAACTAACACGCCTTGCCTGGCTATTTGCTTACAAGTTTGAAATAGGAGAGACTTGTTTAGAAAGATGTGGAGAACCTGGATTGATGTCTGGTCCCTCTCAGTCCCGAGAGCGAACGCACAACCAAAACAAAGAACACAAACAAAAGCCTTCCCCCCACCCCAAGATTTGAAAGTATCTTGTCCCCTTATTGGTCCTCTAGGTCAGATGCCAGCCAGGTTACCTGAGCTTCTTAACCCTTTACAGGGAAAAGGATTTTGGAGTCTCTGGCCAGGAGGGATTTTATAGTACTGTACACAGGACAGCTGTTACCCTTCCCTTTATAGTTATGACAGTACTATAGATGAAGCCTATGATATGCAATGCCCCTCTGCTATGTACATTGGCCAAACTGGACTGGACCTAACCAGATCAGCTACAACATCACCGGCTCATTCACCTGCACGTCCACCAATGTTATATATGCCATCATATGCCAGCAATGCCCCTCTGCTATGTACATTGGCCAAACTGGACAGTCACTACGCAAGAGGATAAATGGACACAAGTCAGATATCAGGAATGGCAATATACAAAAACCTGTAGGAGAACACTTCAACCTCCCTGGCCACACAATAGCAGATGTTAAGGTAGCCATCTTACAGCAAAAAAACTTCAGGACCAGACTCCAAAGAGAAACTGCTGAGCTTCAGTTCATCTGCAAATTTGACACCATCAGATCAGGATTAAACAAAGACTGTGAATGGCTATCCAACTACAGAAACAGTTTCTCCTCCCTTGGTGTTCACACCTCAACTGCTAGCAGAGCACCTCACCCTCCCTGATTGAACTAACCTCGTTATCTCCACACTGATATATACCTGCCTCTGGAGATTTCCATTACTTGCATCTGAAGAAGTGAGGTTCTGACCCACGAAAGCTTATGCTCCCAGTACTTCTGTTAGTCTCAAAGGTGCCACAGGACCCTCTGTTGCTTTTTACAGATTCAGACTAACACGGCTACCCCACTGATACTTGACACCATGCAAGGCACTGCATTTAGCCGTATGGAATGGAAATCTATCAACCTCATGAAGAAACTTGCACAAATACAGACAGATATCATCTTCCTTTCCAAATGCAAACGGATGGACATCATACCAAATGGACTGAAGGTGAAAAATCCATTGCTATCTACATACTGCACAGACCACAGTGAGAGATTATGCCATACATTATCAAAGAAACTGAGGAACCACCTGATCAGCATCCTATACAGCAAACAGAAAAACATCAAGAAAGAGCTCTCCAACCTGGAGACTTTCATAAATAACCAACCCTCCACACAAATGGACTTTACTAAAATAAGACAGGAGATCTACATTACACACCTCACCTCTCTACAAAGGAAAAAGGACCGTAAGCTGTCTAAAATCCTACCTGCCACATGGGGCCACAACAGGGGTACCCCGAACTCACCCAGCAATATCGTCAATTTATCCAGCTACACACTCAACCCAGCAGAAGAGTCTGTCCTATCTCGGGGACTCTCCTTTTGCCCCAGCACCCCCACGAACATGATACAGTTCTGTGGTGATCTGGAAGCCTACTTTCGCCGCCTCCGACTCAAAGAATACTTTCATGATAATGCTGAACAGCGCACTGATACACAGATACCCTCCCACCAACAACACAGGAAGAAGAACTCCACATGGACTCCTCCTGAGGGTCGAAATGACAGTCTGGACCTATACATAGAATGCTTCCGCCGACGTGCACCGGCAGAAATTGTGGAAAAACAACATCGCTTGCCTCATAACCTAAGTCGTGCAGAACGCAATGCCATCCACAGCCTCAGAAACCACCCTGACATTATCATCAAAGAGGCTGATAAAGGAGGTGCTGTTGTCATCATGAACAGGTCTGACTACCAGAAGGAGGCTGCCAGACAACTCTCCAATACCAAATTCTACAGGCCGCTTTCCTCAGATCCCACTGAGGAATACACTAAGAAACTGCACCATCTACTCAGGACACTCCCTACACTAACACAGGAACAAATCAACATAGCCTTAGAGCCCCGACCGGGGTTATTCTATCTACTACCTAAGATCCACAAACCTGGAAATCCTGGACGCCCCATCATCTCGGGCATTGGCACTCTCACTGAAGGACTGTCTGGATATGTGGACTCCCTACTCAGACCCTACGCCACCAGCACTCCCAGCTATCTCCGTGACACCACAGATTTCCTGAGAAAACTACAATGCATTGGTGACCTCCCAGAAAACACCATCCTAGCCACCATGGATGTAGAGGCTCTCTACACAAACATCCCGCATACAGATGGAATACAAGCTGTCAGGAACAGTATCCCTGATGATGACACAGCACAACTTATTACTGAGCTCTGTGACTTTATCCTCACGCACAATTATTTCAAATTTGGTGACAATATATACCTCCAGACCAGTGGCACCGCTATGGGCACCCGCATGGCCTGACAATATGACAACATTTTTATGGCTGACCTGGAACAACGCTTCCTCAGCTCTCGTCTACTCATGCCCCTTCTCTACCTACGCTATATTGATGACACCTTCATCATCTGGACCCATGGGAAGGAGGCCCTGGAAGAATTCCACCATGCTTTCAACAGCTTCCACCCCACCATCAACCTCAGCCTGGACCAATCTACACGGGAGGTCCACTTCCTGGACACCACCGTACAAATAAGCGATGGCCACATTAACACCACCCTATACCGAAAGCCCACCGACCGCTACGCCTACCTTCATGCCTCCAGCTTCCACCCCGGTCACACCACACGATCCATCGTCTACAGCCAAGCACTGAGGTACAATCGCATCTGCTCCAACCCCTCAGACAGAGACCAACACCTACAAGATCTTCACCAAGCATTCTCAAAACTACGATACCCACACAAGGAAATAAAGAAACAAATCAACAGAGCCAGACGTGTACCCAGAAGACTCCTGCTACAAGACAGGCCCAGAAGAGAAACCAACAGAACTCCACTGGCCATCACCTACAGTCCTCAGCTTAAACCTCTCCAACGCATCATCAGTGATCTACAACCTATCCTGGACAATGATCCCTCACTTTCACAGACCTTGGGAGGCAGGCCAGTCCTCGCCCACAGACAACCTGCCAACCTTAAGCATATTCTCACCAGCAACCACGCATCGCACCATAACAACTCTAACTCAGGAACCAACCCATGCAACAAACCTCGATGCCAACTCTGCCCACATATCTACACCAGCAACACCATCACTGGACCTAACCAGATCAGCTACAACATCACCGGCTCATTCACCTGCACGTCCACCAATGTTATATATGCCATCATATGCCAGCAATGCCCCTCTGCTATGTACATTGGCCAAACTGGACAGTCACTACGCAAGAGGATAAATGGACACAAGTCAGATATCAGGAATGGCAATATACAAAAACCTGTAGGAGAACACTTCAACCTCCCTGGCCACACAATAGCAGATGTTAAGGTAGCCATCTTACAGCAAAAAAACTTCAGGACCAGACTCCAAAGAGAAACTGCTGAGCTTCAGTTCATCTGCAAATTTGACACCATCAGATCAGGATTAAACAAAGACTGTGAATGGCTATCCAACTACAGAAACAGTTTCTCCTCCCTTGGTGTTCACACCTCAACTGCTAGCAGAGCACCTCACCCTCCCTGATTGAACTAACCTCGTTATCTCCACACTGATATATACCTGCCTCTGGAGATTTCCATTACTTGCATCTGAAGAAGTGAGGTTCTGACCCACGAAAGCTTATGCTCCCAGTACTTCTGTTAGTCTCAAAGGTGCCACAGGACCCTCTGTTGCTTTTTACAGATTCAGACTAACACGCCTACCCCTCTGATACTTGACACCATGCAAGGCACTGCATTTAGCCGTATGGAATGGAAATCTATCAACCTCATGAAGAAACTTGCACAAATACAGACAGATATCATCTTCCTTTCCAAATGCAAACGGATGGACATCATACCAAATGGACTGAAGGTGAAAAATCCATTGCTATCTACATACTGCACAGACCACAGTGAGAGATTATGCCATACATTATCAAAGAAACTGAGGAACCACCTGATCAGCATCCTATACAGCAAACAGAAAAACATCAAGAAAGAGCTCTCCAACCTGGAGACTTTCATAAATAACCAACCCTCCACACAAATGGACTTTACTAAAATAAGACAGGAGATCTACATTACACACCTCACCTCTCTACAAAGGAAAAAGGACCGTAAGCTGTCTAAAATCCTACCTGCCACATGGGGCCACAACAGGGGTACCCCGAACTCACCCAGCAATATCGTCAATTTATCCAGCTACACACTCAACCCAGCAGAAGAGTCTGTCCTATCTCGGGGACTCTCCTTTTGCCCCAGCACCCCCACGAACATGATACAGTTCTGTGGTGATCTGGAAGCCTACTTTCGCCGCCTCCGACTCAAAGAATACTTTCATGATAATGCTGAACAGCGCACTGATACACAGATACCCTCCCACCAACAACACAGGAAGAAGAACTCCACATGGACTCCTCCTGAGGGTCGAAATGACAGTCTGGACCTATACATAGAATGCTTCCGCCGACGTGCACAGGCAGAAATTGTGGAAAAACAACATCGCTTGCCTCATAACCTAAGTCGTGCAGAACGCAATGCCATCCACAGCCTCAGAAACCACCCTGACATTATCATCAAAGAGGCTGATAAAGGAGGTGCTGTTGTCATCATGAACAGGTCTGACTACCAGAAGGAGGTTGCCAGACAACTCTCCAATACCAAATTCTACAGGCCGCTTTCCTCAGATCCCACTGAGGAATACACTAAGAAACTGCACCATCTACTCAGGACACTCCCTACACTAACACAGGAACAAATCAACATACCCTTAGAGCCCCGACCGGGGTTATTCTATCTACTACCTAAGATCCACAAACCTGGAAATCCTGGACGCCCCATCATCTCGGGCATTGGCACTCTCACTGAAGGACTGTCTGGATATGTGGCCTCCCTACTCAGACCCTACGCCACCAGCACTCCCAGCTATCTCCGTGACACCACAGATTTCCTGAGAAAACTACAATGCATTGGTGACCTCCCAGAAAACACCATCCTAGCCACCATGGATGTAGAGGCTCTCTACACAAACATCCCGCATACAGATGGAATACAAGCTGTCAGGAACAGTATCCCTGATGATGACACAGCACAACTTATTGCTGAGCTCTGTGACTTTATCCTCACGCACAATTATTTCAAATTTGGTGACAATATATACCTCCAGACCAGTGGCACTGCTATGGGCACCCGCATGGCCCCACAATATGCCAACATTTTTATGGCTGACCTGGAACAACGCTTCCTCAGCTCTCGTCCACTCATGCCCCTTCTCTACCTACGCTATATTGATGACACCTTCATCATCTGGACCCATGGGAAGGAGGCCCTGGAAGAATTCCACCATGCTTTCAACAGCTTCCACCCCACCATCAGCCTCAGCCTGGACCAATCTACACGGGAGGTCCACTTCCTGGACACCACCGTACAAATAAGCGATGGCCACATTAACACCACCCTATACCGAAAACCCACCGACCGTTACGCCTACCTTCATGCCTCCAGCTTCCACCCCGGTCACACCACACGATCCATCGTCTACAGCCAAGCACTGAGGTACAATCGCATCTGCTCCAACCCCTCAGACAGAGACCAACACCTACAAGATCTTCACCAAGCATTCTCAAAACTACGATACCCACACAAGGAAATAAAGAAACAAATCAACAGAGCCAGACGTGTACCCAGAAGACTCCTGCTACAAGACAGGCCCAGAAGAGAAACCAACAGAACTCCACTGGCCATCACCTACAGTCCTCAGCTTAAACCTCTCCAACGCATCATCAGTGATCTACAACCCATCCTGGACAATGATCCCTCACTTTCACAGACCTTGGGAGGCAGGCCAGTCCTCGCCCACAGACAACCTGCCAACCTTAAGCATATTCTCACCAGCAACCACGCATCGCACCATAACAACTTTAACTCAGGAACCAACCGATGCAACAAACCTCGATGCCAACTCTGCCCACATATCTACACCAGCAACACCATCACTGGACCTAACCAGATCAGCTACAACATCACCGGCTCATTCACCTGCACGTCCACCAATGTTATATATGCCATCGTATGCCAGCAATGCCCCTCTGCTATGTACATTGGCCAAACTGGACAATCACTACGCAAGAGGATAAATGGACACAAGTCAGATATCAGGAATGGCAATATACAAAAACCTGTAGGAGAACACTTCAACCTCCCTGGCCACACAATAGCAGATGTTAAGGTAGCCATCTTACAGCAAAAAAACTTCAGGACCAGACTCCAAAGAGAAACTGCTGAGCTTCAGTTCATCTGCAAATTTGACACCATCAGATCAGGATTAAACAAAGACTGTGAATGGCTATCCAACTACAGAAACAGTTTCTCCTCCCTTGGTGTTCACACCTCAACTGCTAGCAGAGCACCTCACCCTCCCTGATTGAACTAACCTCGTTATCTCCACACTGATATATACCTGCCTCTGGAGATTTCCATTACTTGCATCTGAAGAAGTGAGGTTCTGACCCACGAAAGCTTATGCTCCCAGTACTTCTGTTAGTCTCAAAGGTGCCACAGGACCCTCTGTTGCTTTTTACAGATTCAGACTAACACGCCTACCCCTCTGATACTTGACACCATGCAAGGCACTGCATTTAGCCGTATGGAATGGAAATCTATCAACCTCATGAAGAAACTTGCACAAATACAGACAGATATCATCTTCCTTTCCAAATGCAAACGGATGGACATCATACCAAATGGACTGAAGGTGAAAAATCCATTGCTATCTACATACTGCACAGACCACAGTGAGAGATTATGCCATACATTATCAAAGAAACTGAGGAACCACCTGATCAGCATCCTATACAGCAAACAGAAAAACATCAAGAAAGAGCTCTCCAACCTGGAGACTTTCATAAATAACCAACCCTCCACACAAATGGACTTTACTAAAATAAGACAGGAGATCTACTTTACACACCTCACCTCTCTACAAAGGAAAAAGGACCGTAAGCTGTCTAAAATCCTACCTGCCACATGGGGCCACAACAGGGGTACCCCGAACTCACCCAGCAATATCGTCAATTTATCCAGCTACACACTCAACCCAGCAGAAGAGTCTGTCCTATCTTGGGGACTCTCCTTTTGCCCCAGCACCCCCACGAACATGATACAGTTCTGTGGTGATCTGGAAGCCTACTTTCGCCGCCTCCGACTCAAAGAATACTTTCATGATAACACTGAACAGCGCACTGATACACAGATACCCTCCCACCAACAACACAGGAAGAAGAACTCCACATGGACTCCTCCTGAGGGTCGAAATGACAGTCTGGACCTATACATAGAATGCTTCCGCCGACGTGCACCGGCAGAAATTGTGGAAAAACAACATCGCTTGCCTCATAACCTAAGTCGTGCAGAACGCAATGCCATCCACAGCCTCAGAAACCACCCTGACATTATCATCAAAGAGGCTGATAAAGGAGGTGCTGTTGTCATCATGAACAGGTCTGACTACCAGAAGGAGGTTGCCAGACAACTCTCCAATACCAAATTCTACAGGCCGCTTTCCTCAGATCCCACTGAGGAATACACTAAGAAACTGCACCATCTACTCAGGACACTCGCTACACTAACACAGGAACAAATCAACATACCCTTAGAGCCCCGACCGGGGTTATTCTATCTACTACCTAAGATCCACAAACCTGGAAATCCTGGACGCCCCATCATCTCGGGCATTGGCACTCTCACTGAAGGACTGTCTGGATATGTGGACTCCCTACTCAGACCCTACGCCACCAGCACTCCCAGCTATCTCCGTGACACCACAGATTTCCTGAGAAAACTACAATGCATTGGTGACCTCCCAGAAAACACCATCCTAGCCACCATGGATGTAGAGGCTCTCTACACAAACATCCCGCATACAGATGGAATACAAGCTGTCAGGAACAGTATCCCTGATGATGACACAGCACAACTTATTACTGAGCTCTGTGACTTTATCCTCACGCACAATTATTTCAAATTTGGTGACAATATATACCTCCAAACCAGTGGCACTGCTATGGGCACCCGCATGGCCCCACAATATGCCAACATTTTTATGGCTGACCTGGAACAACGCTTCCTCAGCTCTCGTCCACTCATGCCCCTTCTCTACCTACGCTATATTGATGACACCTTCATCATCTGGACCCATGGGAAGGAGGCCCTGGAAGAATTCCACCATGCTTTCAACAGCTTCCACCCCACCATCAACCTCAGCCTGGACCAATCTACACGGGAGGTCCACTTCCTGGACACCACCGTACAAATAAGCGATGGCCACATTAACACCACCCTATACCGAAAGCCCACCGACCGCTACGCCTACCTTCATGCCTCCAGCTTCCACCCCGGTCACACCACACGATCCATCCTCTACAGCCAAGCACTGAGGTACAATCGCATCTGCTCCAACCCCTCAGACAGAGACCAACACCTACAAGATCTTCACCAAGCATTCTCAAAACTACGATACCCACACAAGGAAATAGAGAAACAAATCAGCAGAGCCAGACGTGTACCCAGAAGACTCCTGCTACAAGACAGGACCAGAAGAGAAACCAACAGAACTCCACTGGCCATCACCTACAGTCCTCAGCTTAAACCTCTCCAACGCATCATCAGTGATCTACAACCCATCCTGGACAATGATCCCTCACTTTCACAGACCTTGGGAGGCAGGCCAGTCCTCGCCCACAGACAACCTGCCAACCTTAAGCATATTCTCACCAGCAACCACGCATCGCACCATAACAACTCTAACTCAGGAACCAACCCATGCAACAAACCTCGATGCCAACTCTGCCCACATATCTACACCAGCAACACCATCACTGGACCTAACCAGATCAGCTACAACATCACCGGCTCATTCACCTGCACGTCCACCAATGTTATATATGCCATCGTATGCCAGCAATGCCCCTCTGCTATGTACATTGGCCAAACTGGACAGTCACTACGCAAGAGGATAAATGGACACAAGTCAGATATCAGGAATGGCAATATACAAAAACCTGTAGGAGAACACTTCAACCTCCCTGGCCACACAATAGCAGATGTTAAGGTAGCCATCTTACAGCAAAAAAACTTCAGGACCAGACTCCAAAGAGAAACTGCTGAGCTTCAGTTCATCTGCAAATTTGACACCATCAGATCAGGATTAAACAAAGACTGTGAATGGCTATCCAACTACAGAAACAGTTTCTCCTCCCTTGGTGTTCACACCTCAACTGCTAGCAGAGCACCTCACCCTCCCTGATTGAACTAACCTCGTTATCTCCACACTGATATATACCTGCCTCTGGAGATTTCCATTACTTGCATCTGAAGAAGTGAGGTTCTGACCCCGAAAGCTTATGCTCCCAGTACTTCTGTTAGTCTCAAAGGTGCCACAGGACCCTCTGTTGCTTTTTACAGATTCAGACTAACACGCCTACCCCTCTGATACTTGACACCATGCAAGGCACTGCATTTAGCCGTATGGAATGGAAATCTATCAACCTCATGAAGAAACTTGCACAAATACAGACAGATATCATCTTCCTTTCCAAATGCAAACGGATGGACATCATACCAAATGGACTGAAGGTGAAAAATCCATTGCTATCTACATACTGCACAGACCACAGTGAGAGATTATGCCATACATTATCAAAGAAACTGAGGAACCACCTGATCAGCATCCTATACAGCAAACAGAAAAACATCAAGAAAGAGCTCTCCAACCTGGAGACTTTCATAAATAACCAACCCTCCACACAAATGGACTTTACTAAAATAAGACAGGAGATCTACTTTACACACCTCACCTCTCTACAAAGGAAAAAGGACCGTAAGCTGTCTAAAATCCTACCTGCCACATGGGGCCACAACAGGGGTACCCCGAACTCACCCAGCAATATCGTCAATTTATCCAGCTACACACTCAACCCAGCAGAAGAGTCTGTCCTATCTCGGGGACTCTCCTTTTGCCCCAGCACCCCCACGAACATGATACAGTTCTGTGGTGATCTGGAAGCCTACTTTCGCCGCCTCCGACTCAAAGAATACTTTCATGATAACACTGAACAGCGCACTGATACACAGATACCCTCCCACCAACAACACAGGAAGAAGAACTCCACATGGACTCCTCCTGAGGGTCGAAATGACAGTCTGGACCTATACATAGAATGCTTCCGCCGACGTGCACAGGCAGAAATTGTGGAAAAACAACATCGCTTGCCTCATAACCTAAGTCGTGCAGAACGCAATGCCATCCACAGCCTCAGAAACCACCCTGACATTATCATCAAAGAGGCTGATAAAGGAGGTGCTGTTGTCATCATGAACAGGTCTGACTACCAGAAGGAGGCTGCCAGACAACTCTCCAATACCAAATTCTACAGGCCGCTTTCCTCAGATCCCACTGAGGAATACACTAAGAAACTGCACCATCTACTCAGGACACTCCCTACACTAACACAGGAACAAATCAACATACCCTTAGAGCCCCGACCGGGGTTATTCTATCTACTACCTAAGATCCACAAACCTGGAAATCCTGGACGCCCCATCATCTCGGGCATTGGCACTCTCACTGAAGGACTGTCTGGATATGTGGCCTCCCTACTCAGACCCTACGCCACCAGCACTCCCAGCTATCTCCGTGACACCACAGATTTCCTGAGAAAACTACAATGCATTGGTGACCTCCCAGAAAACACCATCCTAGCCACCATGGATGTAGAGGCTCTCTACACAAACATCCCGCATACAGATGGAATACAAGCTGTCAGGAACAGTATCCCTGATGATGACACAGCACAACTTATTGCTGAGCTCTGTGACTTTATCCTCACGCACAATTATTTCAAATTTGGTGACAATATATACCTCCAAACCAGTGGCACTGCTATGGGCACCCGCATGGCCCCACAATATGCCAACATTTTTATGGCTGACCTGGAACAACGCTTCCTCAGCTCTCGTCCACTCATGCCCCTTCTCTACCTACGCTATATTGATGACACCTTCATCATCTGGACCCATGGGAAGCAGGCCCTGGAAGAAATCCACCATGCTTTCAACAGCTTCCACCCCACCATCAACCTCAGCCTGGACCAATCTACACGGGAGGTCCACTTCCTGGACACCACCGTACAAATAAGCGATGGCCACATTAACACCACCCTATACCGAAAGGCCACCGACCGCTACGCCTACCTTCATGCCTCCAGCTTCCACCCCGGTCACACCACACGATCCATCGTCTACAGCCAAGCACTGAGGTACAATCGCATCTGCTCCAACCCCTCAGACAGAGACCAACACCTACAAGATCTTCACCAAGCATTCTCAAAACTACGATACCCACACAAGGAAATAAAGAAACAAATCAACAGAGCCAGACGTGTACCCAGAAGACTCCTGCTACAAGACAGGCCCAGAAGAGAAACCAACAGAACTCCACTGGCCATCACCTACAGTCCTCAGCTTAAACCTCTCCAACGCATCATCAGTGATCTACAACCCATCCTGGACAATGATCCCTCACTTTCACAGACCTTGGGAGGTTTTTACAGATTCAGACTAACACGCCTACCCCTCTGATACTTGACACCATGCAAGGCACTGCATTTAGCCGTATGGAATGGAAATCTATCAACCTCATGAAGAAACTTGCACAAATACAGACAGATATCATCTTCCTTTCCAAATGCAAACGGATGGACATCATACCAAATGGACTGAAGGTGAAAAATCCATTGCTATCTACATACTGCACAGACCACAGTGAGAGATTATGCCATACATTATCAAAGAAACTGAGGAACCACCTGATCAGCATCCTATACAGCAAACAGAAAAACATCAAGAAAGAGCTCTCCAACCTGGAGACTTTCATAAATAACCAACCCTCCACACAAATGGACTTTACTAAAATAAGACAGGAGATCTACGTTACACACCTCACCTCTCTACAAAGGAAAAAGGACCGTAAGCTGTCTAAAATCCTACCTGCCACATGGGGCCACAACAGGGGTACCCCGAACTCACCCAGCAATATCGTCAATTTATCCAGCTACACACTCAACCCAGCAGAAGAGTCTGTCCTATCTCGGGGACTCTCCTTTTGCCCCAGCACCCCCACGAACATGATACAGTTCTGTGGTGATCTGGAAGCCTACTTTCGCCGCCTCCGACTCAAAGAATACTTTCATGATAACACTGAACAGCGCACTGATACACAGATACCCTCCCACCAACAACACAGGAAGAAGAACTCCACATGGACTCCTCCTGAGGGTCGAAATGAAAGAATGAAGAAATCCACCATGCTTTCAACAGCTTCCACCCCACCATCAACCTCAGCCTGGACCAATCTACACGGGAGGTCCACTTCCTGGACACCACCGTACAAATAAGCGATGGCCACATTAACACCACCCTATACCGAAAGGCCACCGACCGCTACGCCTACCTTCATGCCTCCAGCTTCCACCCCGGTCACACCACACGATCCATCGTCTACAGCCAAGCACTGAGGTACAATCGCATCTGCTCCAACCCCTCAGACAGAGACCAACACCTACAAGATCTTCACCAAGCATTCTCAAAACTACGATACCCACACAAGGAAATAAAGAAACAAATCAGCAGAGCCAGACGTGTACCCAGAAGACTCCTGCTACAAGACAGGCCCAGAAGAGAAACCAACAGAACTCCACTGGCCATCACCTACAGTCCTCAGCTTAAACCTCTCCAACGCATCATCAGTGATCTACAACCCATCCTGGACAATGATCCCTCACTTTCACAGACCTTGGGAGGCAGGCCAGTCCTCGCCCACAGACAACCTGCCAACCTTAAGCATATTCTCACCAGCAACCACGCATCGCACCATAACAACTCTAACTCAGGAACCAACCCATGCAACAAACCTCGATGCCAACTCTGCCCACATATCTACACCAGCAACACCATCACTGGACCTAACCAGATCAGCTACAACATCACCGGCTCATTCACCTGCACGTCCACCAATGTTATATATGCCATCATATGCCAGCAATGCCCCTCTGCTATGTACATTGGCCAAACTGGACAGTCACTACGCAAGAGGATAAATGGACACAAGTCAGATATCAGGAATGGCAATATACAAAAACCTGTAGGAGAACACTTCAACCTCCCTGGCCACACAATAGCAGATGTTAAGGTAGCCATCTTACAGCAAAAAAACTTCAGGACCAGACTCCAAAGAGAAACTGCTGAGCTTCAGTTCATCTGCAAATTTGACACCATCAGATCAGGATTAAACAAAGACTGTGAATGGCTATCCAACTACAGAAACAGTTTCTCCTCCCTTGGTGTTCACACCTCAACTGCTAGCAGAGCACCTCACCCTCCCTGATTGAACTAACCTCGTTATCTCCACACTGATATATACCTGCCTCTGGAGATTTCCATTACTTGCATCTGAAGAAGTGAGGTTCTGACCCACGAAAGCTTATGCTCCCAGTACTTCTGTTAGTCTCAAAGGTGCCACAGGACCCTCTGTTGCTTTTTACAGATTCAGACTAACACGCCTACCCCTCTGATACTTGACACCATGCAAGGCACTGCATTTAGCCGTATGGAATGGAAATCTATCAACCTCATGAAGAAACTTGCACAAATACAGACAGATATCATCTTCCTTTCCAAATGCAAACGGATGGACATCATACCAAATGGACTGAAGGTGAAAAATCCATTGCTATCTACATACTGCACAGACCACAGTGAGAGATTATGCCATACATTATCAAAGAAACTGAGGAACCACCTGATCAGCATCCTATACAGCAAACAGAAAAACATCAAGAAAGAGCTCTCCAACCTGGAGACTTTCATAAATAACCAACCCTCCACACAAATGGACTTTACTAAAATAAGACAGGAGATCTACGTTACACACCTCACCTCTCTACAAAGGAAAAAGGACCGTAAGCTGTCTAAAATCCTACCTGCCACATGGGGCCACAACAGGGGTACCCCGAACTCACCCAGCAATATCGTCAATTTATCCAGCTACACACTCAACCCAGCAGAAGAGTCTGTCCTATCTCGGGGACTCTCCTTTTGCCCCAGCACCCCCACGAACATGATACAGTTCTGTGGTGATCTGGAAGCCTACTTTCGCCGCCTCCGACTCAAAGAATACTTTCATGATAACACTGAACAGCGCACTGATACACAGATACCCTCCCACCAACAACACAGGAAGAAGAACTCCACATGGACTCCTCCTGAGGGTCGAAATGACAGTCTGGACCTATACATAGAATGCTTCCGCCGACGTGCACCGGCAGAAATTGTGGAAAAACAACATCGCTTGCCTCATAACCTAAGTCGTGCAGAACGCAATGCCATCCACAGCCTCAGAAACCACCCTGACATTATCATCAAAGAGGCTGATAAAGGAGGTG
This sequence comes from Chrysemys picta bellii, assembly GCF_011386835.1. Lineage (NCBI taxonomy): Eukaryota > Metazoa > Chordata > Testudines > Emydidae > Chrysemys > Chrysemys picta. Next base: position 82,347 of record NW_027052745.1, on the reverse strand, counting down.
CTGTTGTCATCATGAACAGGTCTGACTACCAGAAGGAGGCTGCCAGACAACTCTCCAATACCAAATTCTACAGCCCGCTTTCCTCAGATCCCACTGAGGAATACACTAAGAAACTGCACCATCTACTCAGGACACTCCCTACACTAACACAGGAACAAATCAACATAGCCTTAGAGCCCCGACCGGGGTTATTCTATCTACTACCTAAGATCCACAAACCTGGAAATCCTGGACGCCGCATCATCTCGGGCATTGGCACTCTCACTGAAGGACTGTCTGGATATGTGGCCTCCCTACTCAGACCCTACGCCACCAGCACTCCCAGCTATCTCCGTGACACCACAGATTTCCTGAGAAAACTACAATGCATTGGTGACCTCCTAGAAAACACCATCCTAGCCACCATGGATGTAGAGGCTCTCTACACAAACATCCCGCATACAGATGGAATACAAGCTGTCAGGAACAGTATCCCTGATGATGACACAGCACAACTTATTGCTGAGCTCTGTGACTTTATCCTCACGCACAATTATTTCAAATTTGGTGACAATATATACCTCCAGACCAGTGGCACCGCTATGGGCACCCGCATGGCCCCACAATATGCCAACATTTTTATGGCTGACCTGGAACAACGCTTCCTCAGCTCTCGTCCACTCATGCCCCTTCTCTACCTACGCTATATTGATGACACCTTCATCATCTGGACCCATGGGAAGGAGGCCCTGGAAGAATTCCACCATGCTTTCAACAGCTTCCACCCCACCATCAGCCTCAGCCTGGACCAATCTACATGGGAGGTCCACTTCCTGGACACCACCGTACAAATAAGCGATGGCCACATTAACACCACCCTATACCGAAAGGCCACCGACCGCTACGCCTACCTTCATGCCTCCAGCTTCCACCCCGGTCACACCACACGATCCATCGTCTACAGCCAAGCACTGAGGTACAATCGCATCTGCTCCAACCCCTCAGACAGAGACCAACACCTACAAGATCTTCACCAAGCATTCTCAAAACTACGATACCCACACAAGGAAATAAAGAAACAAATCAACAGAGCCAGACGTGTACCCAGAAGACTCCTGCTACAAGACAGGCCCAGAAGAGAAACCAACAGAACTCCACTGGCCATCACCTACAGTCCTCAGCTTAAACCTCTCCAACGCATCATCAGTGATCTACAACCCATCCTGGACAATGATCCCTCACTTTCACAGACCTTGGGAGGCAGGCCAGTCCTCGCCCACAGACAACCTGCCAACCTTAAGCATATTCTCACCAGCAACCACGCATCGCACCATAACAACTCTAACTCAGGAACCAACCCATGCAACAAACCTCGATGCCAACTCTGCCCACATATCTACACCAGCAACACCATCACTGGACCTAACCAGATCAGCTACAACATCACCGGCTCATTCACCTGCACGTCCACCAATGTTATATATGCCATCGTATGCCAGCAATGCCCCTCTGCTATGTACATTGGCCAAACTGGACAGTCACTACGCAAGAGGATAAATGGACACAAGTCAGATATCAGGAATGGCAATATACAAAAACCTGTAGGAGAACACTTCAACCTCCCTGGCCACACAATAGCAGATGTTAAGGTAGCCATCTTACAGCAAAAAAACTTCAGGACCAGACTCCAAAGAGAAACTGCTGAGCTTCAGTTCATCTGCAAATTTGACACCATCAGATCAGGATTAAACAAAGACTGTGAATGGCTATCCAACTACAGAAACAGTTTCTCCTCCCTTGGTGTTCACACCTCAACTGCTAGCAGAGCACCTCACCCTCCCTGATTGAACTAACCTCGTTATCTCCACACTGATATATACCTGCCTCTGGAGATTTCCATTACTTGCATCTGAAGAAGTGAGGTTCTGACCCACGAAAGCTTATGCTCCCAGTACTTCTGTTAGTCTCAAAGGTGCCACAGGACCCTCTGTTGCTTTTTACAGATTCAGATTAACACGCCTACCCCTCTGATACTTGACACCATGCAAGGCACTGCATTTAGCCGTATGGAATGGAAATCTATCAACCTCATGAAGAAACTTGCACAAATACAGACAGATATCATCTTCCTTTCCAAATGCAAACGGATGGACATCATACCAAATGGACTGAAGGTGAAAAATCCATTGCTATCTACATACTGCACAGACCACAGTGAGAGATTATGCCATACATTATCAAAGAAACTGAGGAACCACCTGATGAGCATCCTATACAGCAAACAGAAAAACATCAAGAAAGAGCTCTCCAACCTGGAGACTTTCATAAATAACCAACCCTCCACACAAATGGACTTTACTAAAATAAGACAGGAGATCTACGTTACACACCTCACCTCTCTACAAAGGAAAAAGGACCGTAAGCTGTCTAAAATCCTACCTGCCACATGGGGCCACAACAGGGGTACCCCGAACTCACCCAGCAATATCGTCAATTTATCCAGCTACACACTCAACCCAGCAGAAGAGTCTGTCCTATCTCGGGGACTCTCCTTTTGCCCCAGCACCCCCACGAACATGATACAGTTCTGTGGTGATCTGGAAGCCTACTTTCGCCGCCTCCGACTCAAAGAATACTTTCATGATAACACTGAACAGCGCACTGATACACAGATACCCTCCCACCAACAACACAGGAAGAAGAACTCCACATGGACTCCTCCTGAGGGTCGAAATGACAGTCTGGACCAGTCTGCTTCCGCCGACGTGCACCGGCAGAAATTGTGGAAAAACAACATCGCTTGCCTCATAACCTAAGTCGTGCAGAACGCAATGCCATCCACAGCCTCAGAAACCACCCTGACATTATCATCAAAGAGGCTGATAAAGGAGGTGCTGTTGTCATCATGAACAGGTCTGACTACCAGAAGGAGGCTGCCAGACAACTCTCCAATACCAAATTCTACAGGCCGCTTTCCTCAGATCCCACTGAGGAATACACTAAGAAACTGCACCATCTACTCAGGACACTCCCTACACTAACACAGGAACAAATCAACATACCCTTAGAGCCCCGACCGGGGTTATTCTATCTACTACCTAAGATCCACAAACCTGGAAATCCTGGACGCCCCATCATCTCGGGCATTGGCACTCTCACTGAAGGACTGTCTGGATATGTGGACTCCCTACTCAGACCCTACGCCACCAGCACTCCCAGCTATCTCCGTGACACCACAGATTTCCTGAGAAAACTACAATGCATTGGTGACCTCCCAGAAAACACCATCCTAGCCACCATGGATGTAGAGGCTCTCTACACAAACATCCCGCATACAGATGGAATACAAGCTGTCAGGAACAGTATCCCTGATGATGACACAGCACAACTTATTGCTGAGCTCTGTGACTTTATCCTCACGCACAATTATTTCAAATTTGGTGACAATATATACCTCCAGACCAGTGGCACCGCTATGGGCACCCGCATGGCCCCACAATATGCCAACATTTTTATGGCTGACCTGGAACAACGCTTCCTCAGCTCTCGTCCACTCATGCCCCTTCTCTACCTACGCTATATTGATGACACCTTCATCATCTGGACCCATGGGAAGCAGGCCCTGGAAGAAATCCACCATGCTTTCAACAGCTTCCACCCCACCATCAACCTCAGCCTGGACCAATCTACACGGGAGGTCCACTTCCTGGACACCACCGTACAAATAAGCGATGGCCACATTAACACCACCCTATACCTAAAGGCCACCGACCGCTACGCCTACCTTCATGCCTCCAGCTTCCACCCCGGTCACACCACACGATCCATCGTCTACAGCCAAGCACTGAGGTACAATCGCATCTGCTCCAACCCCTCAGACAGAGACCAACACCTACAAGATCTTCACCAAGCATTCTCAAAACTACGATACCCACACAAGGAAATAAAGAAACAAATCAACAGAGCCAGACGTGTACCCAGAAGACTCCTGCTACAAGACAGGCCCAGAAGAGAAACCAACAGAACTCCACTGGCCATCACCTACAGTCCTCAGCTTAAACCTCTCCAACGCATCATCAGTGATCTACAACCCATCCTGGACAATGATCCCTCACTTTCACAGACCTTGGGAGGCAGGCCAGTCCTCGCCCACAGACAACCTGCCAACCTTAAGCATATTCTCACCAGCAACCACGCATCGCACCATAACAACTCTAACTCAGGAACCAACCCATGCAACAAACCTCGATGCCAACTCTGCCCACATATCTACACCAGCAACACCATCACTGGACCTAACCAGATCAGCTACAACATCACCGGCTCATTCACCTGCACGTCCACCAATGTTATATATGCCATCGTATGCCAGCAATGCCCCTCTGCTATGTACATTGGCCAAACTGGACAGTCACTACGCAAGAGGATAAATGGACACAAGTCAGATATCAGGAATGGCAATATACAAAAACCTGTAGGAGAACACTTCAACCTCCCTGGCCACACAATAGCAGATGTTAAGGTAGCCATCTTACAGCAAAAAAACTTCAGGACCAGACTCCAAAGAGAAACTGCTGAGCTTCAGTTCATCTGCAAATTTGACACCATCAGATCAGGATTAAACAAAGACTGTGAATGGCTATCCAACTACAGAAACAGTTTCTCCTCCCTTGGTGTTCACACCTCAACTGCTAGCAGAGCACCTCACCCTCCCTGATTGAACTAACCTCGTTATCTCCACACTGATATATACCTGCCTCTGGAGATTTCCATTACTTGCATCTGAAGAAGTGAGGTTCTGACCCACGAAAGCTTATGCTCCCAGTACTTCTGTTAGTCTCAAAGGTGCCACAGGACCCTCTGTTGCCCTTTGTGGGAAGTTCATCGAAAACTGTGGGGTGGAAATAGTGCTTGGACACCATTGACACTAGATGCTGCCATCGTGTGGCTTAGCATTAGTGTCTGGGATGACTTGGGGCAAGATCTCAACCTCCCCGCAACCCACTTCACTGCTGCCAGAATCCCTCCTGGATCAGCTGTCAAGGACACCGACGGGGAGGTAGCAGGAACTCACCCTACAAGGAAGGGGGTGGACACTGGAGGTTACTAGAAAGGAGAAGACTCCATTCTGGGGTTGAGGAGGTGAATTCATCCCTCAGTGGTGGGCAGGTGCTGGGTGGAAATACTGCTGGTTCCATTTGCCCTTAATTCCTCCTGATTCCTCGGAGCGTTTGAGTCTCTGACAGGTTTTCGTTCCCTTGCAGCAGGAGGACGTCATGGCCAGAGTGATGCACCAGCTCCGCATCATCCGGCACTTGCGCCAGGTGCCTGAGACACTGCAGGGGCTGCGCCTCTGAGGCCTTCAGGAACTCCCGCTCCGTGCTGCAGGTACTGCTCTGGCTGATTGTAAATGGGGAGCTAGTGGAAGGGGAAATGGAGCCCCCTGGCATTCACTAAAAGGGAAAGTGGTGGATTCTCCATCTCTTGATGTCATTGAATGAAACTAGATGCCTTTCTGGAATGTGTGTGCCCAAAAAGTAACTATTGTACTATAGAGGAAGCCTATGATATGCAGGGGGTTAGACTAGATACTTCTTCTGACCATAAAGTCTACTAATTTTGGAAACTCTGAGTGTAGCATTGGGAGCAGCCTCTGATGTTTTACTGTCTAGCCGGCTTGCTTCCTAGAATGAGGGCGCATTGAGTGGGGTGATCCACAGAGAGTAGCTCAAACCTTCAAAGTGTCAGGCCAGAATCAGGACATTAGCACTTCAGAGTATGGGTGGGTGTGGCAGTGACATCACAAAAGCCTTTTGCAGGACCTCAGCTTATTGGTCAAATGTGTTAGGGAGGTGGTGACCTCAGAGAGAGATGCTGACATCAGAGAGAGATGCTGACATGAGGGCCAGGGAAACCTCAGAGACCCCTGTTGCTTTGCTTCAGCAAGTCTCCTCCTTGAGGTCTCTCTTTGAGGAAAGTAAGTGACTCGGAGAGGTTTGTATCCTGTTCAGTCTGATCCACCTCGTGCCAGCTGAATTCTAGGCATGGAAAACACTAGTTCAAGGTGGCAGAATTTTATTCCCTCCCTGTGATTTTGTCCCGTAGAATCACTGGGGACATTAGTGTTTGTCCTTTTCGTTTTACCTTTTCCTCCCTCCTTCCTTCCTTTCTCTTCATTGAATGAAGACTAGATGCCTTTCTGGAATGTGTGTGCCCAAAAAGTAACTATTGTACTATACAGGAGGCCTATGATATGCAGGGGTTTAGATGAGATGCTCTAAAGGTCTCTTGTGGCCATAAAGTCTACAAATTTTGGAAACACCGAGTGTAGTATTGGGAGCAGCCTCTGATGTTTTACTGTCTAGCCGGCTTGCTTCCTAGAATGAAGACGCATTGAGTGGGGTGATCCACAGAGAGTACCTGTGTCAAGGCTGTATCCCCACTTTGAAGTTTAGGGTACAAATGTAGGGGCCTGCATGAAAACTTCTAAGCTTAACCACCATCCCAAGGCTAATTTCCTCCCCTGGGTAGCCTTGAGAAACCTTTCACCAATTCCCTGGTGAATACAGATCCAAACCCCTTGGATCTTAAAACAAGGAGAAATAAACCATCCCCCCTCCTTCCTCCCACCAACTTCTGGTGAATACAGATCCAACCCCCTTGGATCTAAAAGAAGGAGGAATTAACCATTCCCCTCCTTCCTCCCACCAACTCCTGGTGAATCAAGATCCAAACTCCTTGGATCTTAAAACAAGGAAAAATCAATCCGGTTCTTAAAAATAAGGCTTTTAATTAAAGAAAAAGGTAAAAATCATCTCTGTAAAATCAGTATGGAAATTAACCTTACAGGGTAATCAAACTTAAAGAGCTCAGAGGACTCCCCTCTAGTCTTAGGTTCAAAGTACAGCAAACAAAGATAAACACTCTAGTAAAAGGTACATTTACAAGTTGAGAAAACAAAGGAAAACTAACACGCCTTGTTTGAAATAGGAGAGACTTGTTTAGAAAGATGTGGAGAACCTGGATTGATGTCTGGTCCCTCTCAGTCCCGAGGGCGAACACCCACACAAACAAAGAACACAAACAAAAGCCTTCCCCTCCCCAAGATTTGAAAGTATCTTGTCCCCTTATTGGTCCTTTAGGTCAGATGCCAGCCAGGTTACCTGAGCTTCTTAACCCTTTAGAGGGAAAAGGATTTTGGAGTCTCTGGCCAGGAGGATTTTATAGTACTGTACACAGGACAGCTGTTACCCTTCCCTTTATAGTTATGACAACCTCAAACCTTCAAAGTGTCAGGCCAGCAGCAGGACATTAGCACTTGAGGGTTTGATTGGGTGTGCCAGTGACATCACAAAGGCCTTTTGCAGAATGTCAGCTTATTGGTCAAATGTGTTAGGGAGGTGGTGAGCTCAGAGAGAGATGCTGACATCAGCCTGGCAGGACAGGAGCACAGGGCCAGGGAAACCTCAGAGACCCTGTGGCTTTGCTTCAGCAAGTCTCCTTCTCGGGGTCTTTCTTTGAGGACTGAGAGAGTATTAGGGTTCACGTACGTGAGTGCGTGCAGGAGCCTCTTTCGAGTTTTCTCCTTTCCTTTTACTGATTTTACTAGAAAACAGACGTCCCTGTTTAGAAGGTAAGAGCCTCCAAGAGGTTTTGGCAGCTGCTCAGTCTGATCCACGTGGTGCCAGCTGAATTCTAGGCATGGAAAACAGTAGTTTAAGATGGCAGAATTTTATTCCATCCCTTGGATTTTGTGCCGTAGAATCACTGGGGACATTAGGGTTTGTCCTTTTTGTTTTACCTTTTCCTCCATCCCTCCTTCCTTTCTCTTCATCTCTTACTTCTTTTGTCCTTTCTCCTGTTCCCCTCCCACCACCAGGAGTGGTGTGTGTGTGTGTGTGTGTGTGTGTGTGTGTGTGTGTTGCTGGGGGTGCTCATCACCTCTCCTTGTGGGAAGTTCATCGAAAACTGTGGGGTTGAAATAGTGTTTGGACTCCACTGACACTAGATGCTGCCATCCTGTGGCTTAGCATTAGTGTCTGGGATGACTTGGGGCAAGATCTCAACTTCCCCGCAACCCACTTCACTGCTGCCAGAATCCCTCCTGCCCCCCCTGCTAGAGCCGCCTCCCTGGCCAACCTGGGTGGGGGTGGAGAACAGTGTTTTTTTCATACGTTCATAGATTCTAGGACTGGAAGGGACCTCGAGAGGTCATCGAGTCCAGTCCCCTGCCCGCATGGCAGGACCATGTAACGGACTTATTAGATAAGGGAAATGCGGTGGATCTAATATACCTGGATTTCAGTAAAGCGTTTGATACTGTACCCCATGAGGAATTATTGGTTAAACTGGAAAACATGGGGATCGATATGAAAATCCAGAGGTGGATAAAGAATTGGTTAATGGGGAGAATGCAGCGGGTCGTATTAAAGGGTGAACTGTCGGGTTGGAGGGAGGTTACTAGTGGAGTGCCTCAAGGTTCGGTTTTGGGACCCATTTTATTTAATCTATTTATAACTGACCTCGGAACCGATTGCAAGAGTGGGCTGATAAAGTTTGCGGATGATACGAAGGTGGGAGGAGTTGCAAATTCGGAGGAGGATAGGGATATTCTGCAGGGAGACTTGAATGAGCTTGTGAATTGGAGTGTCAGAAATACGATGAAATTTAATAGTGAAAAGTGTAAGGTGATGCACTTGGGGATGACTAATAACAATTTTAGTTACAAGATGGGGACGCATTGGTTAGAAGTAACGGAAGAGGAGAAGGACCTAGGGGTCCTTGTAGACCGCAGGATGACTATGAGTCGACAATGTGACGTGGCTGTGAAAAAAGCCAATGCGGTCTTGGGATGTATTAGGCGAGGTATATCTAGTAGGGATAAGGAGGTCCTGCTTCCGTTGTATTCGGCGCTGGTGAGACCTCATTTGGAGTACTGTGTGTAGTTCTGGTCTCCCATGTTTAAAAAAGATGAACTCAAATTGGAACGGGTGCAGAGAAGGGCGACTAGGATGATCAGAGGAATGGAAAACCTGTCGTATGAAAAGAGATTAGAGGAGCTCGGGTTGTTTAGTCTGACAAAACGAAGGCTGAGGGGGGATATGATTGCTATCTTTAAATATATCAGAGGGATAAATACAAGGGAGGGAGAGGAATTATTTCAGCTGAGTACTAATGTGGACACGAGAACCAATGGATATAAACTGGCCGTGGGGAAGTTCAGGCTTGAAATCAGACGAAGGTTTCTGACCGTCAGAGGGGTGAAATATTGGAACGGCCTTCCGAGGGAAACGGTGGGGGCAACGGACCTGTCTGGTTTTAAGATTAAGTTGGATAAGTTTATGGAGGGAATGGTTTAATGGTAAAACATAGTAGCCGAGGAAAACCAAGCAATGGTACGTAAATAGCATAATGGCAAACAAGGGTCAGGCTAGAGACTCTTGCCTACATGCTCGGGGTATTACTGATCGCCATATTTGGGGTCGGGAAGGAATTTTCCTCCAGGGTAGATTGGCTGAGCCTCTGGAGGTTTTTCGCCTTCCTCCGCAGCATGGGGCAGGGATCACTAGCAGGAGGGTCCCTGCCGATTGAAGTCACTAAAACACAGGATTGGGGACTTCAACGGCACAGTCCAGGGAAGGGTCTTGTGGCCTGCAGCATGCAGGGGGTCAGACCAGATGATCATAATGGTCCCTTCTGACCTTAAAGTCTATGAGTCTATGAGACCAAATACCATCCCTGATAGACATTTATCTAACCTACTCTTAAATATCTCAAGAGATGGAGATTCCACAACCTCCCTCGGCAATTTATTCCAGTGTTTAACCACCCTGACAGTTAGGAACTTTTTCCTAATGTCCAACCTAGACCTCCCTTGCTGCACTTTAAACCCATTGCTTCTGGTTCTATCCTTAGAGGCTAAGGTGAACAAGTTTTCTCCCTCCTCCTTATGACACCCTTTTAAATACCTGAAAACTGCTATCATGTCTCCTCTCAGTCTTCTCTTTTCCAAACTAAACAAAGCCAATTCTTTCAGCCTTCCTTCATAGGTCATGTTCTCAAGACCTTTAATCATTCTTGTTGCTCTTCTCTGGACCCTTTCCAATTTCTCCACATCTTTTTTAAAATGCGGTGCCCAGAACTGGACACAATACTCCAGCTGAGGCCTAACCAGAGCAGAGTAGAGCGGAAGAATGACTTCTCGTGTCTTGCTCACAACACACCTGTTAATACATCCCAGAATCAGGTTTGCTTTTTTTGCAACAGCATCACACTGTTGACTCATATTTAGCTTGTGGTCCACTATAACCCCTAGATCCCTTTCTGCCGTACTCCTTCCTAGACAGTCTCTTCCCATTCTGTATGTGTGAAACTGATTGTTCCTTCCTAAGTGGAGCACTTTGCATTTGTCTTTGTTAAACTTCATCCTGTTTAACTCAGACCATTTCTCCAATTTGTCCAGATCATTTTGAATTATGACCCTGTCCTCCAAAGCAGTTGCAATCCCTCCCAGTTTGGTATCATCCGCAAACTTAATAAGCGTACTTTCTATGCCAATATCTAAGTCGTTGATGAAGATATTGAACAGCGCCGGTCCCAAAACAGACCCCTGCGATACCCCACTCGTTATGGCTTTCCAGCAGGATTGGGAACTCTTAATAACAACTCTCTGAGTACGGTTATCCAGCCAGTTATGCACCCACCTTATAGTAGCCCCATCTAAATTGTATTTGCCTAGTTTATCAATAAAAATATCATGCGAGACCGTATCAAATGCCTTACTAAAGTCTAGGTATACCACATCCACAGCCTCACCCTTATCCACAAGGCTCGTTATCCTCTCAAAGAAAGCTATCAGATTGGTTTGACATGATTTGTTCTTCACAAATCCATGCTGGCTGTTCCCTATCACCTTACCACCTTCCAAGTGTTTGCAGATGATTTCCTTAATTACTTGCTCCATTATCTTCCCTGGCACAGAAGTTAAACTCACTGGTCTGTAGTTTCCTGGGTTGTTTTTATTTCCCTTTTTATAGATGGGCACTATATTTGCCCTTTTCCAGTCTTCTGGAATCTCTCCCGTCTCCCATGATTTTCCAAAGATAATAGCTAGAGGCTCAGATACCTCCTCTATTAGCTCCTTGAGTATTCTAGGATGCATTTCATCAGGCCCGGGTGACTTGCAGGCATCTAACTTTTCTAAGTGATTTTTAACTTGTTCTTTTTTTATTTTATCTGCTAAACCTACCCCCTTCCCATTAGCATTCACTATGTTAGGCATTCCTTCAGACTTCTCGGTGAAGACCGAAACAAAGAAGTCATTAAGCATCTCCGCCATTTCCAAGTTTCCTGTTACTGTTTCTCCCTCTTCACTAAGCAGTGGGCCTACCCTGTCTTTGGTCTTCCTCTTGCTTCTAATGTATTGATAAAAAGTCTTCTTGTTTCCCTTTATTCCCGTAGCTAGTTTGAGCTCATTTTGTGCCTTTGCCTTTCTAATCTTGCCCCTGCATTCCTGTGTTGTTTGCCTATATTCATCCTTTGTAATCTGTCCCAGTTTCCATTTTTTATGAGACTCCTTTTTATTTTTTAGATCATGCAAGATCTCATGGTTAAGCCAAGGTGGTCTTTTGCCACATTTTCTATCTTTCCTAACCAGCGGAATAGCTTGCTTTTGGGCCCTTAATAGTGTCCCTTTGAAAAACTGCCAACTCTCCTCAGTTGTTTTTCCCCTCAGTCTTGATTCCCATGGGACCTTACCTATCAGCTCTCTGAGCTTACCAAAATCTGCCTTCCTGAAATCCATTGTCTCTATTTTGCTGTTCTCCCTTCTACCCTTCCTTAGAATTGCAAACTCTATGATTTCATGATCACTTTCACCCAGGCTGCCTTCTACTTTCAAACTCTCAACGAGTTCCTCCCTATTTGTTAAAATCAAGTCTAGAACAGCTTCCCCCCAGTAGCTTTTTCAACCTTCTGAAATAAAAAGTTGTCTCCAATGCAGTCCAGGAATTTGTTGGATAGTCTGTGCCCCGCTGTGTTATTTTCCCAACATATAGCCGGATAGTTGAAGTCCCCCATCACCACCAAATCTTGGGCTTTGGATGATTTTGTTAGTTGCTTAAAAAAAGCCTCATCCACCTCTTCCACCTGGTTAGGTGGCCTGTAGTAGACTCCTAGCATGACATCTCCCTTGTTTTTTACCCCTTTTAGCCTAACCCAGAGACTCTCAACACTTCCGTCTCCTATGTCCATCTCTACCTCAGTCCAAGTGTGTACATTTTTAATATACAAGGCAACACCTCCTCCCTTTTTCCCCTGTCTATCCTTCCTGAGCAAGCTGTACCCATCCACACCAACATTCCAATCACGTGTATTATCCCACCAAGTTTCAGTAATGCCAACAATGTCATAGTTGTATTTATTTATTAGCACTTCCAGTTCTTCCTGCTTATTCCCCATACTTCTCGCATTTGTATATAGACATCTAAGATACTGGTTTGATCTTTCCTCCCAGTTTTGTCCTGACCCTCCTTTCCCTCTGACAATATAGCCCACACTCCCTCTCGTTTTTGACCCATCTCCCCGGTCTCCATGTTCCCCACTTACCTGTGGGCTTTGCTCACCTGTCCCCGTCGAACCTAGTTTAAAGCCCTCCTCACTAGGTTAGCCAGTCTGTGTCCAAAGGTACTAATAACTTGAGCTGTGATTTGGAGGTGGAACAGCTGTCAAGGGCACTGAGGGGGAGATAGCAGGAGCTCATCCTTCAAGGAGGGGGGTTGGCACTGGAGGTTACTAGAAAGAACAAGAAGACTCCATTCTGGGGTTCAGGAGGTGAATTTATCCCTCAGTGGTGGGCAGGTGATGGGTGGAAGTAGTGCTGGTTCCAGGTGCCCTTAATTCCTCCAGATTCCTCGGGGCGTTTGAGTCTCTGACAGGTTCTCGTTCCCTTGCAGCAGGAGGACGTCACGGCCAAAAGTGATGCACCAGCTCCGCATCATCCGGCACTTGCGCCAGATTCCTGAGACACTGCAGGGGCTGTGCCTCTGAGGCCATCAGCAACTCCCGCTCCCTGCTGCAGGTACTGCTCTGTCTCACTGTAAATGGGGAACTAGTGGAAGGGGAAATGGAGCCCCCTGGCACTCACTAAAAGGGAAAGTGGTGGATTCTCCATCTCTTGATGTCATTGAATTAAGACTAGATGCCTTTCTGGAATGTGTGTGCCCAAAAAGTAACTATTGTACTATACAGGAGGCCTATGATATGCAGGGGCTTAGATGAGATGCTCTAAAGGTCTCTTGTGGCCATAAAGTCTACAAATTTTGGAAACACTGAGTGTAGTATTGGGAGCAGCCTGTGATGTTTTACTGTCTAGCCGGCTTGCTTCCTAGAATGAAGACGCATTGAGTGGGGTGATCGACACAGAGTAGCTCAAACCTTCAAAGTGTCAGGCCAGCAGCAGGACATTAGCACTTCCGGGGATGGGTGGGTGTGGCAGTGACATCACAAAGGCCTTTTCAGGACCTCAGCCTATTGGTCAAAGGTGTTAGGGAGGTGGTAACCTCAGAGAGAGATGCTGACATCAGCCAGGCAGGACAGGGGCTTAGGGCCAGGGAAACCTCAGAGACCCCTGTGACTTTCATAGAATCATAGAATATCAGGGTTGGAAGGGACCTCAAGAGGTCATCTACTCCAACCCCGTCCTCAAAGCAGGACCAATTCCCAACTAAATCATCCCAGCCAGGGCTTTGTCAAGCCGGGCCTTAAAAACCTCCAAGGAAGGAGACTCCACCACCTCCCTAGTTAACGCATTCCAGTGCTTCACCACCCTCCTAGTGAAATAGTGTTTCCTAATATCCAACCTGGACCTCCCCCACTGCAACTTGAGACCATTGCTTCTTGTTCTGTCATCTGCCACCACTGAGAACAACCGAGCTCCATCCTCTTTGGAACCCCCCTTCACGTAGTTGAAGGCTGCTATCAAATCCCCCCTCATTCTTCTCTTCTGGAGACTAAACAATCCCAGTTCCCTCAGCCTCTCCTCATAAGTCATGTGCTCCAGACCCCTAATCATTTTTGTTGCTCTCCACTGGACTCTTTCCAATTTTTCCACATCCTTCTTGTAGTGTCGGGCCTGTTGGAGAAAAACAGAGTTCTCACTATTTGTTTAGGTACAGCAAGTCAGATGCTTTATTAACTCTCACAATTGCCCAGAGGGAGAGAGCTAAGCAGGTCTCTCCCAACTAATTACAGCAAGCATTTATACCTTTCATTACAGAAATAACGAGGGACAGCTGCGTTTTGTTTATACATAGGCCATCTTGATATCTCATTTCTTCACTTGTTTTGACTCTTGCCAACATACAATATTTTCTATACCTTATCTACACAAGGTCTTCTACACCTTATCTATACCAGGTCATAATGACTTCTTACACAGTTCTTTCTCACCCGCCTCACACATTCCTCGCTTCTACAAATCTCGCGTTATTAGGGTTACAGTTAGCCTAACTCTTGCTAACGAACTGTCATGCATTGCATCCCCTTCCTGTGAGCTCTTTCTCTGCTTCCACAGGCCCAAAACTGGACACAGTATTCCAGATGAGGCCTCACCAATGTCGAATAAAGGGGAACGATCACGTTCCTCGATCTGCTGGCAATGCCCCTACTTATACAGCCCAAAATGCCGTTAGCCTTCTTGGCAACAAGAGCACACTGTTGACTCATATCCAGCTTCTCGTCCACTGTGACCCCTAGGTCCTTTTCTGCAGAACTGCTACCTAGCCATTCGGTCCCTAGTCTGTAGCAGTGCATGGGATTCTTCCGTCCTAAGTGCAGGACTCTGCACTTGTCCTTGTTGAACTTCATCAGGTTTTTTTTGGCCCAATCCTCTAATTTGTCTAGGTCCCTCTGTATCCGATCCCTACCCTCTAGCGTATCTACCACGCCTCCTAGTTTAGTGTCATCTGCAAACTTGCTGAGAGTGCAGTCCACACCATCCTCCAGATCATTAATAAAGATATTAAACAAAACTGGCCCCAGGACCGACCCTTGGGGCACTACTCCGCTTGAAACCGGCTGCCAACTAGACATGGAGCCATTGATCACTACCCGTTGAGCCCGACGATCCAGCCAGCTTTCTATCCACCTTACAGTCCATTCATCCAGCCCATACTTCTTTAACTTGGTGGCAAGAATACTGTGGGAGAGCGTATCAAAAGCTTTGCTAAAGTCAAGGAATAACACATCCACTGCTTTCCCCTCATCCACAGAGCCAGTTATCTCATCATAGAAGGCAATTAGGTTAGTCAGGCACGACTTCCCCTTGGTGAATCCATGCTGACTGTTCCTGATCACTTTCCTCTCCTCTAAGTGTTTCATAATTGATTCCTTGAGGACCTGCTCCATGATTTTTCCAGGGACTGAGGTGAGGCTGACTGGCCTGTAGTTCCCCGGATCCTCCTCCTTCCCTTTTTTAAAGATGGGCACGACATTAGCCTTTTTCCAGTCATCCGGGACCTCCCTCGATCGCCATGAGTTTTCAAAAATAATGGCTAATGGCTGTGCAATCTCATCCGCCAAGTCCTTTAGCACCTTCGGATGCAGCGCATCCAGCCCCATGGAGTTGTGCACGTCCAGTTTTTCTAAATAGTCCCGAACCACTTCTTTCTCCACAGAGGGCTGGTCACCTTCTCCCCATATTGTGCTGCCCAGTGCAGCAGTCTGGGAGCTGACCTTGTTCGTGAAGACAGAGGCAAAAAAAGCATTGAGTACATTAGCTTTTTCCACATCCTCAGTCACTAGGTTGCCTCCCTCATTCAGTAAGGGGCCCACACTTTCCTTGACTTTCTTCTTGTTGCTAACATACCTGAAGAAACCCTTCTTGTTACTCTTAACATCTCTTGCTAGCTGCAACTCCAAGTGTGATTTGGCCTTCCTGATTTCACTCCTGCATGCCTGAGCAATATTTTTATACTCCTCCCTGGTCATTTGTCCAATCTTCCACTTCTTGTAAGCTTCTTTTTTGCGTTTAAGATCAGCAAGGATTTCACTGTTTAGCCAAGCTGGTCGCCTGCCATATTTACTATTCTTTCTACACATCGGGATGGTTTGTTCCTGCAACCGCAATAAGGATTCTTTAAAATACAGCCAGCTCTCCTGGACCCCTTTGCCCTTCATGTTATTCTCCCAGGGGATCCTGCCCATCTGTTCCCTGAGGGAGTCAAAGTCTGCTTTTCTGAAGTCCAGGGTCCGTATTCTGCTGCTCTCCTTTCTTCCTTGTGTCAGGATCCTGAACTTGACCATCTCATGGTCACTGCCTCCCAGGTTCCCATCCACTTTTGCTTCCCCTACTAATTCTTCCCTGTTTGTGAGCAGCAGGTCGAGAAAAGCTCTGCCCCTAGTTGGTTCCTCCAGCATTTGCACCAGGAAATTGTGCCCTACACTTTCCAAAAACTTCCTGGATTGTCTGTGCACCGCTGTATTGCTCTCCTAGCAGATATCAGGGTGATTAAAGTCTCCCATGAGAACCAGGGCCTGCGATCTAGCAACTTCTGCTAGTTGCCAGAAGAAAGCCTCGTCCACCTCATCCCCCTGGTCTGGTGGTCTATAGCAGACTCCAACCGTGACATCCCCCTTGTTGCTCACACTTCTCAACTTTATCCAGAGACTCTCAGGTTTTTCTACAGTTTCATACCGGACCTCTGAGCACTCATACTCCTCTCTTACATACAATGCAACTCCCCCACCTTTTCTGCCCTGCCTGTCCTTCCTGAACAGTTTATATCCATCCATGACAGTACTCCAGTCATGTGAGTTATCCCACCAAGTGTCTGTTATTGCTTCAGCAAGTCTCCTTCTCGAGGTCTCTCTTTGAGGACTGAGAGAGTATTAGTGTTCACATGTGTGAGTGCGAGCAGGAGCCTCTTTGGAGTTTTCTCCTTTCCTTTGACGGATTTTACTAGAAAACAGACGTCCCTATTTAGAAGGTAAGAGCCTCCAAGAGGTTTTGGAACCTGCTCAGTCTGATCCATCTGGTGCCAGCTGAATTCTAGGCATGGAAAACACTAGGTTAAGGTGGCAGAATTTTATTCCCTCTGTGGGATTTTGTCCCGTAGAATCACAGGGGACATTAGTGTTTGTCATTTTCGTTTTACCTTTTCCTCCATCCCTCCTTCCTTTCTCTTCATCTCTTACTTCTTTTGTCCTTTCTCCTGTTCAC
The DNA here is from genome assembly GCF_011386835.1 of Chrysemys picta bellii. NCBI lineage: Eukaryota > Metazoa > Chordata > Testudines > Emydidae > Chrysemys > Chrysemys picta. The sequence continues at coordinate 65,150 of NW_027052745.1, read as the reverse complement.
CTGCCACCACCAGGAGTGGGGTGTGTGTGTGTGTGTGTGTGTGTGTGTGTGTGTGTGTGTGTGTTGCTGGGGGTGCTCTTCACCTCCCCTTGTGGGAAGTTGATCCAAAACTGTGAGGTTGAAATAGTGCTTGAACTCCAATGACACTAGATGCTGCCATCCTGTGGCTTAGCATTAGTGTCTGGGATGATTGGGGCAAGATCTCAACCTCCCCGCAACCCACTTCACTGCTGGCAGAATCCCTCCTGCCCCCCCTGCTAGAGCCGCCTCCCTGCCCAACCTGGGTGGGGGTGGAGAAGAGGGTTCTGATAACTTGAGCTGTGGTTTGGAGGTGGAACAGCTGTCAAGGGCACTGAGGGGGAAGTAGCAGGATCTCATCCTTCAAGGAGGGGGGTTGGCACTGGAGGTTACTAGAAAGGACAAGAAGACTCCATTCTGGGGTTCAGGAGGTGAATTCATCCCTCAGTGGTGGGGAGGTGCTGGGTGGAAATACTGCTGGTTCCAGATGCCCTTAATTCCCCCTGATTCCTCGGGGCGTTTGAGTCTTTGACAGGTTCTCGTTCCCTTGCAGCAGGAGGACGTCATGGCCAGAGTGATGCACCAGCTCTTCATCATCCGGCACTTGTGCCAGGTGCCTTAGACACTGCAAGGGCTGTGCCTCTGTGGACACCAGCAACTCCCATTCCCTGCTGCAGGTACTGCTCTGGCTCACTGTAAATGGCGAGCTAGTGGAAGGGGAAATGGAGCCCCCTGGCACTCAGTAAAAGGGAAAGTGGTGGATTCTCCATCTCTTGATGTCATTGAATGAAGACTAGATGCCTTTCTGGAATGTGTGTGCCCAAAAAGTACCTATTGTACTATACAGGAAGCCTATGATATGCAGGGGGTTAGATGAGATGCTCTAAAGGTCTCTTCTGGCCATAAAGTGTAGTAATTTTGGAAACACTGAGTGTAGCATTGGGAGCAGCCTCTGATGCTTTACTGTCTAGCCGGCTTGCTTCCTAGAATGAAGACGCATCGAGTGGGGTGATCCACAGAGAGTAGCTGAAACCTTCAAAGTGTCAGGGCAGCAGCAGGACATTAGCACTTCAGGGGATGGGTGGGTGTGGCAGTGACATCACAAAGGCCTTTTGCAGTGTAGTAGTTCCGGGGTGGGGCTCGTCCCTTCCTGGGGTACCTGGGAGCCAGGCCGCCCCGCTACAAAGCGAATAACAGTTAGGGCCCAGACCTTTGGGTAGGGGCTGAGGACACAATTAGCAGTTCGGCGCTCAGGCCTTTGTGCAGGGACTGAGCACACAATCAACAGCTCCTGCCCTGGGTCAGGTCGGGGAACAAACCAGTAGTCAGTCAGCGGCCCAGGCCTTGTAGCAGGAGCTGGGTCAGTTTGGGTTAGCCCAGGCCCTAGGTCAGGGCGGGGCAGCAAACCAATCGTCAGTCAGAGGCCCAGGCCCCTTGGACAAGGAGGAGGAGAGACTGCCACCCAGCACGGGGTGGCAGGGGGGAACACAGGCCCACCCACTCCACTGTGTTCCAGCCCGGGGCCCTATCCGCAGCAGTCCGTCTGCCGCGCAGTCAGTGGGGATCCTGACCGCAACACACTGACATGGGTTCGGGGTCTGCTATCCCCGGGCCACTTCCCATCTCCTCCTCCATGGGTACCTGTTCCTCCTGAGTTCCGTCTGCTGGGTCGCAGATCATGGGCTGCTCCGGGCCCCGAGCAGCAGGTAGGTCTGTCACTCCCTCTGGGCCCTTGGCGGGGGAAGCTCAGACCGTTCCTCAGGATACCGGGCTCTCGGCAGGCTCAGGTCCGCGGGAGCTCGGGCACCAGCGTCTGTCCTCTCTCGCTGCCGGCCAGCTACTGAGCGCTGTGGCTTGGCCTTTATATTTCCTGTCCCGCCCCTTGACTTCCGGGGGGTGGGGACAGGCCGCGGTGGCCTTGACTTCCTGGGGCGCCTGGGAGCCAGGCCGCCCCGCTACATGCAGTATCTCAGCGTATTGGTCAAAGGTGTTAGGGAGGTGGTGACCTCAGAGAGAGATGCTGACATCAGTCAGGGGCGCAGGGCCAGGGAAACCTCAGAGACCCCTGTGGCTTTGCTTTAGCAAGTCTCCTTCTCGAGGTCTCTCTTTGAGTACTGAGAGAGTATTAGGGTTCACGTATGTGAGTGCGAGCAGGAGCCTCTTTCGAGTTTTCTCCTTCCCTTTTACTGATTTTACTAGAAAACAGACGTCCCTGTTTAGAAGGTAAGAGCCTCCAAGAGGTTTTTGAACCTGCTCAGTCTGATCCACCTGGTGCCCGTTGAATTCTAGGCATGGAAAACACTAGTTCAAGGTGACAGAATTTTGTAGTCCACACGGGATTTTGTCCCGTGGAATCACTGGGGACATTAGGGTTTGTCCTTTTCGTTTTACCTTTTCCACCATCCCTCCTTCCTTTCTCTTCATCTCTTACTTCTTTTGTCCTTTCTCCTGTTCCCCTCCCACCACCAGGAGTGGTGTGTGTGTGTGTGTGTGTGTGTGTGTGTGTGTGTGTGTGTGTGTGTGTGTGTTACTGGGGGTGATCTTCACCTCCTCTTGTGGGAAGTTCATCCAAAACTGTGGGGTTGAAATAGTGCTTGGACTCCACAGACACTAGATGCTGCCATCCTGTGGCTTAGCGTTAGTGTCTCGGATGACTTGGGCAAGATCTCAACCTCCCCGCAACCCACTTCACTGCTGCCAGAATCCCTCCTGCCCCCACTGCTAGACCCGCCTCCCAGCCCAAACTTGGTGGGGGTCTAGAAGAGGTTTCTGATGACTTAAGCTGTGGTTTGGAGGTGGAACAGCTGTCAAGGACACTGAGGGGGAGGTAGCAGGAGCTCACCCTAGAAGGAGGGGGATTGGCACTGGAGGTTACTAGAAAGGACAAGAAGACTCCATTCTGGGTTTCAGGAGGTGAATTTATCCCTCAGTGTTGGGCAGGTGCTGAGTGGAAATACTGCTGGTTCCAGGTGCCCTTAATTCCCCCTGATTCCTCGGGGCGTTTGAGTCTGACTGGTTCTCATTCCCTTGCAGCAGGAGGGCGTCACGGCCAAAGTGAGGCACCAGCTCCGCATCATCCATCACTTGCCCCAGGTGCCAGAGACACTGCAGGGGTTGTGCCTCTGAGGCCTTCAGCAACTCCCGCTCCCTGTTGCAGGTACTGCTCTGGCTCACTGTAAATGGGGAGCTAGTGGAAGGGGAAATGGAGCCCCCTGGCACTCAGTGAAAGGGAAAGTGGTGGATTCTCCATCTCTTGAAGTCATTGAATGAAACTAGATGCCTTTCTGGAATGTTTGTGCCCAAAAAGTAACTATTGTCCTATACAGGAAGCCTATGATATGCAGGGGGTTAGATGAGATGCTCTAAAGGTCTCTTCTGGCCATAAAGTGTATTAATTTTGGAAACACTGAGTGTAGCATTGGGAGCAGCCTCTAATGTTTTACTGTCTAACCGGCTTGCTTCCTAGAATGAAGACGCATTGAGTGGGGTGATCCACAGAGAGTAGCTCAAACCTTCAAAGTGTCAGGCCAGCAGCAGGACATTAGCACTTCAGGGGATGGGTGGGTGTGGCAGTAACATCACAAAGGCCTTTTGCAGGAGCTCAGCCTATTGGTCAAAGTTGTTAGGGAGGTGGTGACCTCAGAGAGAGATGCTCACATCAGCCAGGCAAAACAGGGGCGCAGGGCCAGGGAAACCTCAGAGACCCCTGTGGCTTTGCTTCAGCAAGTCTCCTTCTCGAGCTCTCTTTGAGGACTGAGAGAGTATTAGGGTTCACATATGTGAGTGTGAGCAGGAGCCTCTTTCGAGTTTTCTCCTTTCCTTTTACCCATTTTACTAGAAAACAGAAGTCCCTGTTGAGAAAGTAAGTGCCGCGGAGAGGTTTGTAACCTGTTCAGTCTGATCCACCTGGTGCCATCTGAATTCTAGGCATGGAAAACACTAGCTTAAGGTGGCAGAATTTTATTCCCTCCCTGGGATTTTGTCCCGTAGAATCACTGGGGATATTAGGAAAACAACAAGGAGTCTGGTGGCACCTTAAAGACTAACAGATTTATTTGGGCATAAGCTTTCGTGAGTAAAAACCTCACTTCTTCGGATGCATAGAGTGAAAGTTACAGATGCAGGCATTATATACTGACACATGGAGAGCAGGGAGTTACTTCACAAGTGGAGAACCAGTGTTGACAGGGCCAATTCAAAAATCAGGGTGGATGTAGTCCACTCCAAATAATAGATGAGGAGGTGTCAATTCCAGGAGAGGAAAAGCTGCTTCTGTAGTGAGCCAGCCACTCCCAGTCCCTATTCAAGCCCAGATTAATGGTGTTGAATTTGCAAATGAATTTTAGTTCTGCTGTTCCTCTTTGAAGTCTGTTTCTGAAGTTTTTTTGTTCAATGATAGTGACTTTTAAATCTGTAATAGAATGACCAGGGAGATTGAAGTGTTCACATACTGTCTTATGTATGTTACCATTGCTGATGTCCGACATGGGGACATTAGGGTTTGTCCTTTTCCTTTTACCTTTTCCTCCATCCCTCCTTCCTTTCTCTTCATCTCTTACTTCTTTTGTCCTTTCTCTTGTTCCCCTCACACCACCAGGAGTGGTGTGTGTGTGTGTGTGTGTGTGTGTGTGTGTGTGGTGCTGATGGTTCTCTTCTCCTCCCCTTGTGGGGAGTTGATCCAAAACTGTGGGGTTGAAATAGTGCTTGGACCCCACTGACAGTAGATGCTGCCATTGTGTGACTTAGCATTAGTGTCTGGGATGACTTGGGTCAAGATCTCAACCTCCCTGCAACCCACTTCACTGCTGTCAGAATCCCTCCTGCACACCCTGTTAGAGCCGCCTCCCAGCCCAACCTGTGTCGGTGTGGAGAAGAGGGTTCTGATGACTTGAGCTGTGGTTTGGAGGTGGAATATCTGTGAAGGGCACTGAGCAGGAGGTAGCAGGAGCTCACCCTACAAGGAGGGGGGTTGGCTCTGGAGGTTTCTAGAAAGGACAAGAAGACTCCATTTTGGGGTTCAGGAGGTGAATTCATCTCTCATTGATGGGCAGGTGCTGGGTGGAAATACTGCTGGTTCCAGGTTCCCTTAATTCCCCCTGATTCCTCGGGGCGTTTGAGTCTCTGACAGGTTCTCGTTCCCTTGCAGCAGGAGGACGTCACGGCCAAAATGATGCACCAGCTCCGCATCATCCTGCACTTACGCCACGTGCCTGAGACACTGCAGGGGCTGCGCCTCTGAGGCCTTCAGGAACTCCCGCTCCCTGCTGCAGGTACTGCTCTGGCTCACTGTAAATGGGGAGCTAGTGGAAGGGGAAATGGAGCCCCCTGGCACTCACTAAAAGGGAAAGTGATGGATTCTCCATCTCTTAATGTCATTTAATTTAGACTAGATACCTTTCTGGAATGTTTGTGCCCAAAAAGTAACTATTGTACTATACAGGAAGCCCATGATATGCAGGGGCTTAGATGAGATGCTCTAAAGGTCTCTTCTGGCCATAAAGTGTAGTAATTTTGGAAACAGTGAGTGTAGCATTGGGAGCAGCCTCTGATGTTTTATTGTCTAGCCGGCTTGCTTCCTAGAATGAAGACCCATTGAGTGGGCTGATTCACACAGAGTAGCTCAAACCTTCAAAGTGTCAGGCCAGCAGGAGGACATTAGCACTTCAGGGTTTGGTTGGGTGTGGCAGTGACACCACAAAGGCCTTTTGCAGGACGTCAGCTTATTGGTCAAATGTGTTAGGGAGGTGGTGACCTCAGAGAGAGATGCTGACATCAGAGAGAGATGCTGACATGAGGGCCAGGGAAACCTCAGAGACCCCTCTGGCTTTGCTTCAGCAAGTCTCCTCCTTGAGGTCTCTCTTTGAGGAAAGTAAGTGCCTCGGAGAGGTTTGTATCCTGTTCAGTCTGATCCACCTGGTGCCAGCTGAATTCTAAGCATGGAAAACACTAGTTCAAGGTCGCAGAATTTTATTCCCTCCCTGTGATTTTGTCCCGTAGAATCACTGGGGACATTAGTGTTTGTCCTTTTCATTTTACCTTTTCCTCCCTCCCTCCTTCCTTTCTCTTCATCTCTTACTTCTTTTGTCCTTTCTCCTGTTCCCCTCCCACCACCGGGAGTGGTTTGTGTGTCTGTGTGTGTTTGTGTGTTGCTGGGGGTGCTCTTCACCTCCCTTTGTGGGGAGTTCATCCAAACCTGTGTGGTTGAAATAGTGCTTGGACTCCACTGACACTAGATGCTGCCATCGTGTGGATTAGCATTGGTGTCTGGGATGACTTGGGGCAAGATCTCAACCTCCCCGGAACCCACTTCACTGCTGGCAGAATCCCTCCTGCCACCCCTGCTAGAGCCGCCTCCCTGGCCAACCTGGGTGGGGGTGGAGAAGAGGGTTCTGATAACTTGAGCTGTGGTTTGGTGGTGGAACATCTGTCAAGGGCACTGAGAGGGAGGTAGCAGCAGCTCACCCTTCAAGGAGGGGATTTGGCACTGGAGGTTACTAGAAAGGACAAGAAGACTCCATTCTGGGGTTCAGGAGGTGAATTCATCCCTCAGCGGTGGGCAGGTGCTGAGTGGAAATACTGCTGGTTCCCGGTGCCCTTAATTCCCCCTGATTCCTCGGGGCATTTGAGTCTCTGACAGGTTCTCGTTCCCTTGCAGCAGGAGGACGTCACGGCCAAAATGATGCACCAGCTCCGCATCATCCGGCACTTGCGCCAGATTCCTGAGACACTGCAGGGGCTGTGCCTCTGAGGCCATCAGCAACTCCCGCTCCCTGCTGCAGGTACTGCTCTGTCTCACTGTATATGGGGAACTAGTGGAAGGGGAAATGGAGCCCCCTGGCACTCACTAAAAGGGAAAGTGGTGGATTCTCCATCTCTTGATGTCATTGAATGAAGACTAGATGCCTTTCTGGAATGTGTGTGCCCAAAAAGTAACTATTGTACTATACAGGAGGCCTATGATATGCAGGGGCTTAGATGAGATGCTCTAAAGGTCTCTTGTGGCCATAAAGTCTACAAATTTTGGAAACACTGAGTGTAGTATTGGGAGCAGCCTGTGATGTTTTACTGTCTAGCCGGCTTGCTTCCTAGAATGAAGACGCATTGAGTGGGGTGATCCACAGAGAGTACCTGTGTCAAGGCTGTATCCCCACTTTGAAGTTTAGGGTACAAATGTAGGGGCCTGCATGAAAACTTCTAAGCTTAGCCACCATCCCAAGGCTAATTTCCTCCCCTGGGTAGCCTTGAGAAACCTTTCACCAATTCCCTGGTGAATACAGATCCAACCCCCTTGGATCTTAAAACAAGGAGAAATTAACCATCCCCCCTCCTTCCTCCCACCAACTCCTGGTGAATCAAGATCCAAACTCCTTGGATCTTAAAACAAGGAAAAATCAATCAGGTTCTTATAAATAAGGCTTTTAATTAAAGAAAAAGGTAAAAATCATCTCTGTAAAATCAGTATGGAAATTAACCTTACAGGGTAATCAAACTTAAAGAGCTCAGAGGACTCCCCTCTAGTCTTAGGTTCAAAGTACAGCAAACAAAGATAAACACTCTAGTAAAAGGTACATTTACAAGTTGAGAAAACAAAGGAAAACTAACACGCCTTGTTTGAAATAGGAGAGACTTGTTTAGAAAGATGTGGAGAACCTGGATTGATGTCTGGTCCCTCTCAGTCCCGAGGGCGAACACCCACACAAACAAAGAACACAAACAAAAGCCTTCCCCTCCCCAAGATTTGAAAGTATCTTGTCCCCTTATTGGTCCTTTAGGTCAGATGCCAGCCAGGTTACCTGAGCTTCTTAACCCTTTACAGGGAAAAGGATTTTGGAGTCTCTGGCCAGGAGGGATTTTATAGTACTGTACACAGGACAGCTGTTACCCTTCCCTTTATAGTTATGACAACCTCAAACCTTCAAAGTGTCAGGCCAGCAGCAGGACATTAGCACTTGAGAGTTTGGTTGGGTGTGGCAGTGACATCACAAAGGCCTTTTGCAGGATGTCAGCTTATTGGTCAAATGTGTTAGGGAGGTGGTGAGCTCAGAGAGAGATGCTGACATCAGCCTGGCAGGACAGGAGCACAGGGCCAGGGAAACCTCAGAGACCCCTGTGGCTTTGCTTCAGCAAGTCTCCTTCTCGAGGTCTCTCTTTGAGGACTGAGAGAGTATTAGGGTTCACGTACGTGAGTGCGTGCAGGAGCCTCTTTCGAGTTTTCTCCTTTCCTTTTACTGAGTTTACTAGAAAACAGACGTCCCTGTTTAGAAGGTAAGAGCCTCCAAGAGGTTTTGGCAGCTGCTCAGTCTGATCCATCTGGTGCCAGCTGAATTCTAGGCATGGAAAACAGTAGTTTAAGATGGCAGAATTTTATTCCATCCCTTGGATTTTGTGCCGTAGAATCACTGGGGACATTAGGGTTTGTCCTTTTTGTTTTACCTTTTCCTCCATCCCTCCTTCCTTTCTCTTCATCTCTTACTTCTTTTGTCCTTTCTCCTGTTCCTCGAAAACTGTGGGGTTGAAATAGTGTTTGGACTCCACTAACACTAGATGCTGCCATCCTGTGGCTTAGCATTAGTGTCTGGGATGACTTGGGTCAAGATCTCAACTTCCCCGCAACCCACTTCACTGCTGCCAGAATCCCTCCTGCCCCCCCTGCTAGAGCCGCCTCCCTGGCCAACCTGGGTGGGGGTGGAGAACAGTGTTTTTTTCATACATTCATAGATAATCGGACTGGAAGGGACCTCGAGAGGTCATCGAGTCCAGTCCCCTGCCCGCGTGGCAGGACCAAATACCATCTAGACCATCCCTGATAGACATTTATCTAACCTACTCTTAAATATCTCAAGAGATGGAGATTCCACAACCTCCCTCGGCAATTTATTCCAGTGTTTAACCACCCTGACAGTTAGGAACTTTTTCCTAATGTCCAACCTAGACCTCCCTTGCTGCACTTTAAACCCATTGCTTCTGGTTCTATCCTTAGAGGCTAAGGTGAACAAGTTTTCTCCCTCCTCCTTATGACACCCTTTTAAATACCTGAAAACTGCTATCATGTCTCCTCTCAGTCTTCTCTTTTCCAAACTAAACAAAGCCAATTCTTTCAGCCTTCCTTCATAGGTCATGTTCTCAAGACCTTTAATCATTCTTGTTGCTCTTCTCTGGACCCTTTCCAATTTCTCCACATCTTTTTTAAAATGCGGTGCCCAGAACTGGACACAATACTCCAGCTGAGGCCTAACCAGAGCAGAGTAGAGCGGAAGAATGACTTCTCGTGTCTTGCTCACAACACACCTGTTAATACATCCCAGAATCAGGTTTGCTTTTTTTGCAACAGCATCACACTGTTGACTCATATTTAGCTTGTGGTCCACTATAACCCCTAGATCCCTTTCTGCCGTACTCCTTCCTAGACAGTCTCTTCCCATTCTGTATGTGTGAAACTGATTGTTCCTTCCTAAGTGGAGCACTTTGCATTTGTCTTTGTTAAACTTCATCCTGTTTAACTCAGACCATTTCTCCAATTTGTCCAGTTCATTTTGAATTATGACCCTGTCCTCCAAAGCAGTTGCAATCCCTCCCAGTTTGGTATCATCCGCAAACTTAATAAGCGTACTTTCTATGCCAATATCTAAGTCGTTGATGAAGATATTGAACAGCGCCGGTCCCAAAACAGACCCCTGCGATACCCCACTCGTTATGGCTTTCCAGCAGGATTGGGAACTATTAATAACAACTCTCTGAGTACGGTTATCCAGCCAGTTATGCACCCACCTTATAGTAGCCCCATCTAAATTGTATTTGCCTAGTTTATCAATAAGAATATCATGCGAGACCGTATCAAATGCCTTACTAAAGTCTAGGTATACCACATCCACAGCCTCACCCTTATCCACAAGGCTCGTTATCCTCTCAAAGAAAGCTATCAGATTGGTTTGACATGATTTGTTCTTCACAAATCCATGCTGGCTGTTCCCTATCACCTTACCACCTTCCAAGTGTTTGCAGATGATTTCCTTAATTACTTGCTCCATTATCTTCCCTGGCACAGAAGTTAAACTCACTGGGGTCTGTAGTTTCCTGGGTTGTTTTTATTTCCCTTTTTATAGATGGGCACTATATTTGCCCTTTTCCAGTCTTCTGGAATCTCTCCCGTCTCCCATGATTTTCCAAAGATAATAGCTAGAGGCTCAGATACCTCCTCTATTAGCTCCTTGAGTATTCTAGGATGCATTTCATCAGGCCCGGGTGACTTGCAGGCATCTAACTTTTCTAAGTGATTTTTAACTTGTTCTTTTTTTATTTTATCTGCTAAACCTACCCCCTTCCCATTAGCATTCACTATGTTAGGCATTCCTTCAGACTTCTCGGTGAAGACCGAAAGAAAGAAGTCATTAAGCATCTCCGCCATTTCCAAGTTTCCTGTTACTGTTTCTCCCTCTTCACTAAGCAGTGGGCCTACCCTGTCTTTGGTCTTCCTCTTGCTTCTAATGTATTGATAAAAAGTCTTCTTGTTTCCCTTTATTCCCGTAGCTAGTTTGAGCTCATTTTGTGCCTTTGCCTTTCTAATCTTGCCCCTGCATTCCTGTGTTGTTTGCCTATATTCATCCTTTGTAATCTGTCCCAGTTTCCATTTTTTATATGACTCCTTTTTATTTTTTAGATCATGCAAGATCTCATGGTTAAGCCAAGGTGGTCTTTTGCCACATTTTCTAGCTTTCCTAACCAGCGGAATAGCTTGCTTTTGGGCCCTTAATAGTGTCCCTTTGACAATCTGCCAACTCTCCTCAGTTGTTTTTCCCCTCAGTCTTGATTCCCATGGGACCTTACCTATCAGCTCTCTGAGCTTACCAAAATCTGCCTTCCTGAAATCCATTGTCTCTATTTTGCTGTTCTCCCTTCTACCCTTCCTTAGAATTGCAAACTCTATGATTTCATGATCACTTTCACCCAGGCTGCCTTCTACTTTCAAATTCTCAACGAGTTCCTCCCTATTTGTTAAAATCAAGTCTAGAACAGCTTCCCCCCAGTAGCTTTTTCAACCTTCTGAAATAAAAAGTTGTCTCCAATGCAGTCCAGGAATTTGTTGGATAGTCTGTGCCCCGCTGTGTTATTTTCCCAACATATAGCCGGATAGTTGAAGTCCCCCATCACCACCAAATCTTGGGCTTTGGATGATTTTGTTAGTTGCTTAAAAAAAGCCTCATCCACCTCTTCCACCTGGTTAGGTGGCCTGTAGTAGACTCCTAGCATGACATCTCCCTTGTTTTTTACCCCTTTTAGCCTAACCCAGAGACTCTCAACACTTCCGTCTCCTATGTCCATCTCTACCTCAGTCCAAGTGTGTACATTTTTAATATACAAGGCAACACCTCCTCCCTTTTTCCCCTGTCTATCCTTCCTGAGCAAGCTGTACCCATCCACACCAACATTCCAATCACGTGTATTATCCCACCAAGTTTCAGTAATGCCAACAATGTCATAGTTGTATTTATTTATTAGCACTTCCAGTTCTTCCTGCTTATTCCCCATACTTCTCGCATTTGTATATAGACATCTAAGATACTGGTTTGATCTTTCCTCCCAGTTTTGTCCTGACCCTCCTTTCCCTCTGACAATATAGCCCACACTCCCTCTCGTTTTTGACCCATCTCCCCGGTCTCCATGTTCCCCACTTACCTGTGGGCTTTGCTCACCTGTCCCCGTCGAACCTAGTTTAAAGCCCTCCTCACTAGGTTAGCCAGTCTGTGTCCAAAGGTACTAATAACTTGAGCTGTGGTTTGGAGGTGGAACAGCTGTCAAGGGCACTGAGGGGGAAATAGCAGGAGCTCATCCTTCAAGGAGGGGGGTTGGCACTGGAGGTTACTAGAAAGGACAAGAAGACTCCATTCTGGGGTTCAGGAGGTGAATTTATCCCTCAATGGTGGGCAGGTGATGGGTGGAAGTAGTGCTGGTTCCAGGTGCCCTTAATTCCCGCTGATTCCTCGGGGCGTTCGAGTCTCTGACAGGTTCTCGTTCCCTTGCAGCAGAGGACGTCACGGCCAAAAGTGATGCACCAGCTCCGCATCATCCTGCACTTGCGCCAGGTGCCTGAGACACTGCAGGGGCTGTTCCTCTGAGGCCATCAGCAACTCCCGCTCCCTGCTGCAGGTACTGCTCTGGCTCACTGTAAATGGGGAGCTAGTGGAAGGGGAAATGGAGCCCCCTGGCACTCACTAAAAGGGAAAGTGGTGGATTCTCCATCTCTTGATGTCATTGAAGGAAGACTAGATGCCTTTCTGCAATGTGTGTGCCCAAAAAGTAACTATTGTACTATAGAGCAAGCCTATGGTATGCAAGGGGTTAGATGAGATGCTCTAAAGGTCTCTTCTGGCCATAAAGTCCCCTAATTTTGGAAACACTGAGTGTAGCATTGGGAGCAGCCTCTGATGTTTTACCGTCTAGCCAGCTTGCTTCCTAGAATGAACAGGCATTGAGTGGGGTGATCCACAGAGAGTAGCTGAAACCTTCAAAGTGTCAGGCCAGCAGCAGGACATTAGCACTTCCGGGGAAGGGTGGGTGTGGCAGTGATATCACAAAGGCCTTTTGCAGGACGTCAGCCTATTGGTCAAAGGTGTTAGGGAGGTGGTGACCTCCGAGAGAGATGCTGACATCAGCCTGGCAGGACAGGAGCACAGGGCCAGGGAGACCTCAGAGACCTCTGTGGCTTTGCTTCAGCAAGTCTCCTTCTCGAGGTCTCTCTGTGAGGACTGAGAGAGTGTTAGGGTTGACGTATGTGAGTGTGAGCAGGAGCCTCTTTCGAGTTTTCTCCTTTCCTTTGACGGATTTTACTAGAAAACAGACGTCCCTATTTAGAAGGTAAGAGCCTCCAAGAGGTTTTGAAACCTGCTCAGTCTGATCCATCTGGTGCCAGCTGAATTCTAGGCATGGAAAACAGTAGTTTAAGATGGCAGAATTTTATTCCCTCCCTGGGATTTTGTCCCGTAGAATCACTGGGGACATTAGGGTTTGTCCTTTTCATTTTACCTTTTCCTCCATCCCCCCTTCCTTTCTCTTCATCTCTTACTTCTTTTGTCCTTTCTCCTGTTCCCCTTTCACCACCAGGAGTGGTGTGTGTGTGTGTGTGTGTTTGTGTGTGTGTTGCTGGGGGTGCTCTTCACCTCCCCTTGTGGGGAGTTCATCCAAAACTGTATGGTTGAAATAGTGCTTGGACTCCACTGACACTAGATGCTGCCATCCTGTGGCTTAGCATTAGTGTCTGGGATGACTTGGGGCAAGATCTCAACCTCCCCTCAACCCACTTCACTTCTGGCAGAATCCCTCCTGCCCCCCCGCTAGAGCCGCCTCGATGCCCAACCTGGTTGGGGGTGCAGAAGAGGGTTCTGATAACTTGAGGTTTGGTTTGGAGGTGGAACAGCTGTGAAGAACACTGAGGGGGAGGTAGCAGGAGCTAATCCTACAAGGAGGGGGGTTGGCACTGGAGGATACTAGAAAGGACAAGAAGACTCCATTCTGGGGTTCAGGAGGTGAATTCATCCCTCAGCGGTGGGCAGGTGGTGGGTGGAAATACTGCTGGTTCCAGGTGCCCTTAACTCCCCCTGATTCCTCGCGGCCTTTGAGTCTCTGACAGGTTCTCGTTCCCTTGCAGCAGGAGGACGTCACGGCCAAAGTGATGCACCAGCTCCGCATCATCCGGCACTTGCGCCAGGTGCCTGAGACACTGCAGGGGCTGTTCCTCTGAGGCCTTCAGCAACTCCCGCTCCCTGCTGCAGGTACTGCTCTGGCTCACTGTAAATGGGGAGCTTGTGGAAGGGGAAATGGAGCCCCCTGGCCCTCACTAAAAGGAAAAGTGGTGGATTCTCCATCTCTTGATGTCATTGAATGAAGACTAGATGCCTTTCTGGAATGTGTGTGCCCAAAGAGTAACTATTGTACTATACAGGAAGCCTATGATATGCAGCGGGTTAGATTAGATGCTCTAAAGGTCTCTTCTGACCATAAAGTCTACTAATTTTGGAAACACTGAGTGTAGCATTGGGAGCAGCCTCTGATGTTTTACTGTCTAGCCCACTTGCTTCCTAGAATGAAGACGCATTGAGTGGGGTGATCCACAGAGAGTAGCTCAAACCTTCATAGTGTCAGGCCAGCAGCAGGACATTAGCACTTAAGGGTTTGATTGGTGGCAGTGATATCACAAAGGTCTTTTGCAGGACCTCAGCATATTGGTCAAAGGTGTTAGGGAGGTGGTAACCTCAGAGAGAGATGCTGCCATCAGCGAGGCAGGACAGGGGCGCATGGCCAGGGAAACCTCAGAGACCCCTGTGGCTTTGCTTCAGCAAGTCTCCTTCTCGAGGTTTCTCTTGAGGACTGAGAGAGTATTAGGATTCACGTATTTGAGTGAGAGCAGGAGCCTCTTTCGAGTTGTCTCCTTTCCTTTTACTGATTTTACTAGAAAACAGACATCCCTGTTTAGAAAGTAAGAGCCTCCAAGAGGTTTTGGAACCTGCTCAGTCTGATCCATCTGGTGCCAGCTGAATTCTAGGCATGGAAAACACTAGTTCAAGGTGGCAGAATTTTAATCCCTCCCTGGGATTTTGTCTGGTAGAATCACTGGGGACATTAGGGTTTGTCCTTTTCGTTTTACCTTTTCCTCCATCCCTCCTTCCTTTCTCTTTATCTCTTACTTCTTTTGTCCTTTCTCTTGTTCCCCTCCCACCACCAGGAGTGGTATATATACGTGTGTGTGTGTGTGTGTGTGTGTGTGTGTGTGTGTGTGTGTGTGTTGTTGGGGGTGCTCTTCACCTCCCCTTGTTGGGAGTTGATCCAAAACTGTATGGTTGAAATAGTGCTTGGACTCCACTGACACTAGATGCTGCCATCGTGTGGTTTAGCATTAGTGTCTGGGATGACTTGGGGCAAGATCTCAACCTCCCCGCAACCCACTTCACTGCTGCCAGAATCCCACCTGCCCCCCCTGCTAGAGCTGCCTCCCTGCCCAACCTGGGTGGGGGTGGAGAAGAGGGTTCTGATAACTTGAGCTGTGGTTTGGAGGTGGAACAGCTGTCAAGGGCACTGAGGGGGAGGTAGCAGGAGCTCACCCTACAAGGACGGGGGTTGGCACTGGAGATTACTAGAAAGGAGAAGACGACTCCATTCTGGGGTTCAGGAGGTGAATTCATCCCTCAGTGGTGGGCAGGTGCTGGGTGTAAATACTGCTGGTTCCAGGTGTCCTTAATTGCCCCTGATTCCTCGGGGCATTTGAGTCTCTGACAGGTTCTCGTTCCCTTGCAGGAGGAGGACGTCACGGCCAAAGGGATGCACCAGCTCCGCATTATCCGGCACTTACGCCATGTGCCTGAGACACTGCAGGGGCTGTTCCTCTGAGGCCTTAGCAACTCCCTCTCCCGGCTGCAGGTACTGCTCTGGCTCACTGTAAATGGGGAGCTAGTGGAAGGGGAAATGGAGCCCCCTGGCACTCACTAAAAGGGAAAGTGGTGGATTCTCCAACTCTTGATGTCATTGATTGAAGACTAGATGCCTTTCTGGAATGTGTGTGCCCAAAAAGTAACTATTGTACTATACTGGAAGCCTATGATATGGAGGGGGTTAGATGAGATGCTGTAAAGGTCTCTTCTGGCCAGAAAGTCTCCTACTTTTGGAAACACTGAGTGTAGTATTGGGAGCAGCCTCTGATGTTTTACTGTCTAGCTAGCTTGCTTCCTAGAATGAAGACGAATTTTGTGGTGTGATCCACAGAGCGTAGCTCAAACCTTCAAAGTGTCAGGCCAGCAGCAGGACATGAGCACTTTAGGGTTTGGTTGGGTGTGGCAGTGATATCACAAAGGCTTTTTCAAGGACCTCAGCGTACTGGTCAAAGGTGTTAGGGAGGTGGTGACCTCAGAGAGAGATGCTGTCTTCAGCCAGGGAGGACAGGGGCTTACGACCAGGGAAACCTCAGAGATCCCTGTGGCTTTGCTTCAGCAAGTCTCCTTCTCGAGGTTTCTTTTTGAGGACTGAGAGAGTGTTAGGGTTGACGTATGTGAGTGCGAGCAGGAGCCTCTTTCGTGTTTTCTCCTTTCCTTTTACTGATTTTACTTGAAAATTAGAAGGTAAGAGCCTCCAAGAGGTTTTGGAACCTGCTCAGTCTGATCCATCTGGTGCCAGCTGAATTCTCGGCATGGAAAACAGTAGTTTAAGGTGGCAGAATTTTCTTCCCTCCCTGGAATTTTGTCCCGTGAAATCACTGGGGACACTAGGGTTTGTCCTTTTCGTTTTACCTTTTCCTCCATCCCTCCTTCCTTTCTCTTCATCTCTTACTTCTTTTGTCCTTTCTCTTGTTCCCCTCCCACCTCCAGGAGTGGTGTGTGTGTTGCTGGGGGTGCTCTTCACCTCCCCTTGTGGGAAGTTGATCCAAAACTGTCGGGTTCAAATAGTGCTTGGACTCCACTGACACTAGATGCTGCCATCCTGTGGCTTAGCATTAGTGTCTGGGACAACTTGGGGCAAGATCTCAACTTCCCCGCAACCCACTTCACTGCTGGCAGAATCCCTCCTGCCCCCCCTGCTAGGGCCGCCTCCCTGCGCAACCTGGGTTGGGGTGGAGAAGAGGGTTCTGATAACTTGAGCTGTGGTTTGGAGGTAGAACAGCTGTCAAGGGTACTGAGGGGGAGGTAGCAGGAGCTCACCCTACAAGGTGGTGGGTTGGCACTGGAGGTTACTAGAAAGGACAAGAAGACTCCATTCTGGGGTTCAGGAGGTGAATTCATCCCTCAGTGGTGGGCAGGTAGTCATTTTAAATACTGCTGGTTCCAGGTGCCCTTAATTCCCCCTGATTCCTCGGGGCGTTTGAGTCTCTGACAGGTTCTCGTTCCCTTGCAGGAGGAGGACGTCACGGCCAAAGTGATGCACCCGCATCATCCGGCACTTGCGCCAGGTGCCTGAGACACTGCAGGGGCTGCGCCTCTGAGGCCTTCAGCAACTCCCGCTCTCTGCTGCAGGTACTGCTCTGTCTCCCTGTAAATGGCGAGCTAGTGGAAGGGGAAATGGAGCCCCCTGGCACTCACTAAAAGGGAAAGTGGTGGATTCTCCATCTCTCGATGTCATTGAATGAAGACTAGATGCCTTTCTGGAATGTGTGTGCCCAAAAAGTAACTATTGTACTATACAGGAGGCCTATGATATGCAGGGGCTTAGATGAGATGCTCTAAAGGTCTCTTGTGGCCATAAAGTCTACAAATTTTGGAAACACTGAGTGTAGTATTGGGAGCAGCCTCTGATGTTTTACTGTCTAGCCGTCTTGCTTCCTAGAATGAAGACGCATTGAGTGGGGTGATCCACAGAGAGTACCTGTGTCAAGGCTGTATCCCCACTTTGAAGTTTAGGGTACAAATGTAGGGGCCTGCATGAAAACTTCTAAGCTTAACCACCATCCCAAGGCTAATTTCCTCCCCTGGGTAGCCTTGAGAAACCTTTCACCAATTCCCTGGTGAATACAGATCCAAACCCCTTGGATCTTAAAACAAGGAGAAATAAACCATCCCCCCTCCTTCCTCCCACCAACTTCTGGTGAATACAGATCCAACCCCCTTGGATCTAAAAGAAGGAGAAATTAACCATTCCCCTCCTTCCTCCCACCAACTCCTGGTGAATCAAGATCCAAACTCCTTGGATCTTAAAACAAGGAAAAATCAATCAGGTTCTTAAAAATAAGGCTTTTAATTAAAGAAAAAGGTAAAAATCATCTCTGTAAAATCAGTATGGAAATTAACCTTACAGGGTAATCAAACTTAAAGAGCTCAGAGGACTCCCCTCTAGTCTTCGGTTCAAAGTACAGCAAACAAAGATAAACACTCTAGTAAAAGGTACATTTACAAGTTGAGAAAACAAAGGAAAACTAACACGCCTTGTTTGAAATAGGAGAGACTTGTTTAGAAAGATGTGGAGAACTTGGATTGATGTCTGGTCCCTCTCAGTCCCGAGGGCGAACACCCACACAAACAAAGAACACAAACAAAAGCCTTCCCCTCCCCAAGATTTGAAAGTATCTTGTCCCCTTATTGGTCCTTTAGGTCAGATGCCAGCCAGGTTACCTGAGCTTCTTAACCCTTTAGAGGGAAAAGGATTTTGGAGTCTCTGGCCAGGAGGATTTTATAGTACTGTACACAGGACAGCTGTTACCCTTCCCTTTATAGTTATGACAACCTCAAACCTTCAAAGTGTCAGGCCAGCAGCAGGACATTAGCACTTGAGGGTTTGGTTGGGTGTGGCAGTGACATCACAAAGGCCTTTTGCAGGATGTCAGCTTATTGGTCAAATGTGTTAGGGAGGTGGTGACCTCAGAGAGAGATGCTGACATCAGCCTGGCAGGACGGGAGCACAGGGCCAGGGAAACCTCAGAGAGACCTGTGGCTTTGCTTCAGCAAGTCTCCTTCTCGGGGTCTTTCTTTGAGGACTGAGAGAGTATTAGGGTTCACGTACGTGAGTGCGTGCAGGAGCCTCTTTCGAGTTTTCTCCTTTCCTTTTACTGATTTTACTAGAAAACAGACGTCCCTGTTTAGAAGGTAAGAGCCTCCAAGAGGTTTTGGCAGCTGCTCAGTCTGATCCACGTGGTGCCAGCTGAATTCTAGGCATGGAAAACAGTAGTTTAAGATGGCAGAATTTTATTCCATCCCTTGGATTTTGTGCCGTAGAATCACTGGGGACATTAGGGTTTGTCCTTTTTGTTTTAACTTTTCCTCCATCCCTCCTTCCTTTCTCTTCATCTCTTACTTCTTTTGTCCTTTCTCCTGTTCCCCTCCCACCACCAGGAGTGGTGTGTGTGTGTGTGTGTGTGTGTGTGTGTGTGTGTGTGTGTGTTGCTGGGGGTGCTCATCACCTCTCCTTGTGGGAAGTTCATCGAAAACTGTGAGGTTGAAATAGTGTTTGGACTCCACTGACACTAGATGCTGCCATCCTGTGGCTTAGCATTAGTGTCTGGGATGACTTGGGTCAAGATCTCAACTTCCCCGCAACCCACTTCACTGCTGCCAGAATCCCTCCTGCCCCCCCTGCTAGAGCCGCCTCCCTGGCCAACCTGGGTGGGGGTGGAGAACAGTGTTTTTTTCATACATTCATAGATTATCGGACTGGAAGGGACCTCGAGAGGTCATCGAGTCCAGTCCCCTGCCCGCGTGGCAGGACCAAATACCATCTAGACCATCCCTGATAGACATTTATCTAACCTACTCTTAAATATCTCAAGAGATGGAGATTCCACAACCTCCCTCGGCAATTTATTCCAGTGTTTAACCACCCTGACAGTTAGGAACTTTTTCCTAATGTCCAACCTAGACCTCCCTTGCTGCACTTTAAACCCATTGCTTCTGGTTCTATCCTTAGAGGCTAAGGTGAACAAGTTTTCTCCCTCCTCCTTATGACACCCTTTTAAATACCTGAAAACTGCTATCATGTCTCCTCTCAGTCTTCTCTTTTCCAAACTAAACAAAGCCAATTCTTTCAGCCTTCCTTCATAGGTCATGTTCTCAAGACCTTTAATCATTCTTGTTGCTCTTCTCTGGACCCTTTCCAATTTCTCCACATCTTTTTTAAAATGCGGTGCCCAGAACTGGACACAATACTCCAGCTGAGGCCTAACCAGAGCAGAGTAGAGCGGAAGAATGACTTCTCGTGTCTTGCTCACAACACACCTGTTAATACATCCCAGAATCAGGTTTGCTTTTTTTGCAACAGCATCACACTGTTGACTCATATTTAGCTTGTGGTCCACTATAACCCCTAGATCCCTTTCTGCCGTACTCCTTCCTAGACAGTCTCTTCCCATTCTGTATGTGTGAAACTGATTGTTCCTTCCTAAGTGGAGCACTTTGCATTTGTCTTTGTTAAACTTCATCCTGTTTAACTCAGACCATTTCTCCAATTTGTCCAGATCATTTTGAATTATGACCCTGTCCTCCAAAGCAGTTGCAATCCCTCCCAGTTTGGTATCATCCGCAAACTTAATAAGCGTACTTTCTATGCCAATATCTAAGTCGTTGATGAAGATATTGAACAGCGCCGGTCCCAAAACAGACCCCTGCGATACCCCACTCGTTATGGCTTTCCAGCAGGATTGGGAACTATTAATAACAACTCTCTGAGTACGGTTATCCAGCCAGTTATGCACCCACCTTATAGTAGCCCCATCTAAATTGTATTTGCCTAGTTTATCAATAAGAATATCATGCGAGACCGTATCAAATGCCTTACTAAAGTCTAGGTATACCACATCCACAGCCTCTCCCTTATCCACAAGGCTCGTTATCCTATCAAAGAAAGCTATCAGATTGGTTTGACATGATTTGTTCTTCACAAATCCATGCTGGCTGTTCCCTATCACCTTACCACCTTCCAAGTGTTTGCAGATGATTTCCTTAATTACTTGCTCCATTATCTTCCCTGGCACAGAAGTTAAACTCACTGGGGTCTGTAGTTTCCTGGGTTGTTTTTATTTCCCTTTTTATAGATGGGCACTATATTTGCCCTTTTCCAGTCTTCTGGAATCTCTCCCGTCTCCCATGATTTTCCAAAGATAATAGCTAGAGGCTCAGATACCTCCTCTATTAGCTCCTTGAGTATTCTAGGATGCATTTCATCAGGCCCGGGTGACTTGCAGGCATCTAACTTTTCTAAGTGATTTTTAACTTGTTCTTTTTTTATTTTATCTGCTAAACCTACCCCCTTCCCATTAGCATTCACTATGTTAGGCATTCCTTCAGACTTCTCGGTGAAGACCGAAAGAAAGAAGTCATTAAGCATCTCCGCCATTTCCAAGTTTCCTGTTACTGTTTCTCCCTCTTCACTAAGCAGTGGGCCTACCCTGTCTTTGGTCTTCCTCTTGCTTCTAATGTATTGATAAAAAGTCTTCTTGTTTCCCTTTATTCCCGTAGCTAGTTTGAGCTCATTTTGTGCCTTTGCCTTTCTAATCTTGCCCCTGCATTCCTGTGTTGTTTGCCTATATTCATCCTTTGTAATCTGTCCCAGTTTCCATTTTTTATATGACTCCTTTTTATTTTTTAGATCATGCAAGATCTCATGGTTAAGCCAAGGTGGTCTTTTGCCACATTTTCTATCTTTCCTAACCAGCGGAATAGCTTGCTTTTGGGCCCTTAATAGTGTCCCTTTGAAAAACTGCCAACTCTCCTCAGTTGTTTTTCCCCTCAGTCTTGATTCCCATGGGACCTTACCTATCAGCTCTCTGAGCTTACCAAAATCTGCCTTCCTGAAATCCATTGTCTCTATTTTGCTGTTCTCCCTTCTACCCTTCCTTAGAATTGCAAACTCTATGATTTCATGATCACTTTCACCCAGGCTGCCTTCTACTTTCAAATTCTCAACGAGTTCCTCCCTATTTGTTAAAATCAAGTCTAGAACAGCTTCCCCCCAGTAGCTTTTTCAACCTTCTGAAATAAAAAGTTGTCTCCAATGCAGTCCAGGAATTTGTTGGATAGTCTGTGCCCCGCTGTGTTATTTTCCCAACATATAGCCGGATAGTTGAAGTCCCCCATCACCACCAAATCTTGGGCTTTGGATGATTTTGTTAGTTGCTTAAAAAAAGCCTCATCCACCTCTTCCACCTGGTTAGGTGGCCTGTAGTAGACTCCTAGCATGACATCTCCCTTGTTTTTTACCCCTTTTAGCCTAACCCAGAGACTCTCAACACTTCCGTCTCCTATGTCCATCTCTACCTCAGTCCAAGTGTGTACATTTTTAATATACAAGGCAACACCTCCTCCCTTTTTCCCCTGTCTATCCTTCCTGAGCAAGCTGTACCCATCCACACCAACATTCCAATCACGTGTATTATCCCACCAAGTTTCAGTGATGCCAACAATGTCATAGTTGTATTTATTTATTAGCACTTCCAGTTCTTCCTGCTTATTCCCCATACTTCTCGCATTTGTATATAGGCATCTAAGATACTGGTTTGATCTTTCCTCCCAGTTTTGTCCTGACCCTCCTTTCCCTCTGACAATATAGCCCACACTCCCTCTCGTTTTTGACCCATCTCCCCGGTCTCCATGTTCCCCACTTACCTGAGGGCTTTGCTCACCTGTCCCCGTCGAACCTAGTTTAAAGCCCTCCTCACTAGGTTAGCCAGTCTGTGTCCAAAGGTACTAATAACTTGAGCTGTGGTTTGCAGGTGGAACAGCTGTCAAGGGCACTGAGGGGGAGATAGCAGGAGCTCATCCTTCAAGGAGGGGGGTTGTTACTGGAGGTTACTAGAAAGGACAAGAAGACTCCATTCTGGGGTTCAGGAGGTGAATTTATCCCTCAGTGGTGGGCAGGTGATGGGTGGAAGTAGTGCTGGTTCCAGGTGCCCTTAATTCCTCCAGATTCCTCGGGGCATTTGAGTCTCTGACAGGTTCTCGTTCCCTTGCAGCAGGAGGACGTCACGGCCAAAAGTGATGCACCAGCTCCGCATCATCCGGCACTTGCGCCAGATTCCTGAGACACTGCAGGGGCTGTGCCTCTGAGGCCATCAGCAACTCCCGCTCCCTGCTGCAGGTACTGCTCTGGCTCACTGTAAATGGGGAGCTAGTGGAAGTGGAAATGGAGCCCCCTGGCACTCACTAAAAGGGAAAGTGGTGGATTCTACATCTCTTGATGTCATTGAAGGAAGACTAGATGCCTTTCTGCAATGTGTGTGCCCAAAAAGTAACTATTGTACTATAGAGCAAGCCTATGGTATGCAAGGGGTTAGATGAGATGCTCTAAAGGTCTCTTCTGGCCATAAAGTCCCCTAATTTTGGAAACACTGGGTGTAGCATTGGGAGCAGCCTCTGATGTTTTACCGTCTAGCCGGCTTGCTTCCTAGAATGAACAGGCATTGAGTGGGGTGATGCACAGAGAGTAGCTGAAACCTTCAAAGTGTCAGCCCAGCAACAGGACATTAGCACTTCCGGGGAAGGGTGGGTGTGGCAGTGATATCACAAAGGCCTTTTTCAGGACGTCAGCCTATTGGTCAAAGGTGTTAGGGAGGTGGTGACCTCCGAGAGAGATGCTGACATCAGCCTGGCAGGACAGGAGCACAGGGCCAGGGAAACCTCAGAGACCCCTGTGGCTTTGCTTCAGCAAGTCTCCTTCTCGAGGTCTCTCTTTGAGGACTGAGAGAGTGTTAGGGTTGACGTATGTGAGTGTGAGCAGGAGCCTCTTTCGAGTTTTCTCCTTTCCTTTTGACGGATTTTACTAGAAAACAGACGTCCCTATTGAGAAGGTAAGAGCCTCCAAGAGGTTTTGGAACCTGCTCAGTCTGATCCATCTGGTGCCAGCTGAATTCTAGGCATGGAAAACAGTAGTTTAAGATGGCAGAATTTTATTCCATCCCTGGGATTTTGTCCCGTAGAATCACTGGGGACATTAGGGTTTGTCCTTTTCGTTTTACCTTTTCCTCCATCCCTCCTTCCTTTCTCTTCATCTCTTACTTCTTTTGTCCTTTCTCCTGTTCCCCTTTCACCACCAGGAGTGGTGTGTGTGTGTGTGTGTGTTTGTGTGTGTGTTGCTGGGGGTGCTCTTCACCTCCCCTTGTGGGGAGTTCATCCAAAACTGTATGGTTGAAATAGTGCTTGGACTCCACTGACACTAGATGCTGCCATCCTGTGGCTTAGCATTAGTGTCTGGGATGACTTGGGGCAAGATCTCAACCTCCCCTCAACCCACTTCACTTCTGGCAGAATCCCTCCTGCCCCCCCCGCTAGAGCTGCCTCGATGCCCAACCTGGTTGGGGGTGCAGAAGAGGGTTCTGATAACTTGAGGTTTGGTTTGGAGGTGGAACAGCTGTGAAGAACACTGAGGGGGAGGTAGCAGGAGCTAATCCTACAAGGAGGGGGGTTGGCACTGGAGGATACTAGAAAGGACAAGAAGACTCCATTCTGGGGTTCAGGAGGTGAATTCATCCCTCAGCGGTGGGCAGGTGGTGGGTGGAAATACTGCTGGTTCCAGGTGCCCTTAATTCCCCCTGATTCCTCGGGGCCTTTGAGTCTCTGACAGGTTCTCGTTCCCTTGCAGCAGGAGGACGTCACGGCCAAAGTGATGCACCAGCTCCGCATCATCCGGCACTTGTGCCAGGTGCCTGAGACACTGCAGGGGCTGTTCCTCTGAGGCCTTCAGCAACTCCCGCTCCCTGCTGCAGGTACTGCTCTGGCTCACTGTAAATGGGGTGCTAGTGGAAGGGGAAATGGAACCCCCTGGCCCTCACTAAAAGGGAAAGTGGTGGATTCTCCATCTCTTGATGTCATTGAATGAAGACTAGATGCCTTTCTGGAATGTGTGTGCCCAAAGAGTAACTATTGTACTATACAGTAAGCCTATGATATGCAGCGGGTTATATTAGATGCTCTAAAGGTCTCTTCTGACCATAAAGTCTACTAATTTTGGAAACACTGAGTGTAGCATTGGGAGCAGCCTCTGATGTTTTACTGTCTAGCCCGCTTGCTTCCTAGAATGAACAGGCATTGAGTGGGGTGATCCACAGAGAGTAGCTCAAACCTTCAAAGTGTCAGGCCAGCAGCAGGACATTAGCACTTCAGCGTTTGGTTGGGTGTGGCAGTGACATCACAAAGGCCTTTTGCAGGAGCTCAGCCTATTGGTCAAAGGTGTTAGGGAGGTGGTTACCTCAGAGAGAGATGCTGACATCAGCCAGGCAGGACAGGGGCGCAGGGCCAGGGAAACCTCAGAGACCCTTGTGGCTTTACTTCAGCAAGTCTCCTTCTCCATGTCTCTCTTTGAGGACTGAGAGAGTATTAGGGTTCACGTATTTGAGTGCCAGCAGGAGCCTGTTTAAAGTTTTCTCCTTTCCTTTTACTGATTTTACTAGAAAACAGACGTCCCTGTTAGAATCATAGAATCATAGAATATCAGAGTTGGAAGGGACCTCAAGAGGTCATCTAGTCCAACCCCCTGCTCAAAGCAGGACCAATTCCCAGCTAAATCATCCCAGCCAGGGCTTTGTCAAGCCGGGCCTTAAAAACCTCCAAGAAAGGAGACTCCACCACCTCCCTAGGTAACGCATTCCAGTGTTTCACCACCCTCCTAGTGAAATAGTTTTTCCTGATATCCAACCTGGACCTCCCCCACTGCAACTTGAGACCATTGCTCCTTGTTCTGTCATCTGCCACCACTGAGAACAGCCGAGCTCCATCCTCTTTGGAACCCCCCCTTCAGGTAGTTGAAGGCTGGTATCAAATCCCCCCCTCATTCTTCTCTTCTGGAGACTAAACAATCCCAGTTCCCTCAGCCTCTCCTCATAAGTCATGTGCTCCAGACCCCTAATCATTTTTGTTGCCCTCCGCTGAACTCTTTCCAATTTTTCCACATCCTTCTTGTAGTGTGGGGCCCAAAACTGGACACAGTATTCCAGATGAGGCCTCACCAATGTCGAATAAAGGGGAATGATCACGTTCCTCGATCTGCTGGCAATGCCCCTACTTATACAGCCCAAAATGCCGTTAGCCTTCTTGGCAACAAGAGCACACTGTTGACTCATATCCAGCTTCTCGTCCACTGTGACCCCTAGGTCCTTTTCTGCAGAACTGCTACCTAGCCATTCGGTCCCTAGTGTGTAGCAGTGCATGGGATTCTTCCGTCCTAAGTGCAGGACTCTGCACTTGTCCTTGTTGAACCTCATCAGGTTTTTTTCGGCCCAATCCTCTAATGTGTCTAGGTCCCTCTGTATCCGATCCCTACCCTCTAGTGTATCTACCACGCCTCCTAGTTTAGTGTCATCTGCAAACTTGCTGAGAGTGCAGTCCACACCATCCTCCAGATCATTAATAAAGATATTAAACAAAACCGGTTCAGGACCGACCCTTGGGGCACTCCGCTTGAAACCGGCTGCCAACTAGACATGGAGCCATTGATCACTACCCGTTGAGCCCGACGATCTAGCCAGCTTTCTATCCAGCTTACAGTCCATTCATCCAGCCCATACTTCTTTAACTTGGCGGCAAGAATACTGTGGGAGACCGTATCAAAAGCTTTGCAAAAGTCAAGGAATAACACATCCACTGCTTTCCCCTCATCCACAGAGCCAGTTATCTCATCATAGAAGGCAATTAGGTTAGTCAGGCACGACTTCCCCTTCGTGAATCCATGCTGACTGTTCCTGATCACTTTCCTCTCCTCTAAATGTTTCATAATTGATTCCTTGAGGACCTGCTCCATGATTTTTCCAGGGACTGAGGTGAGGCTGACTGGCCTATAATTCCCCGGATCCTCCTCCTTCCCTTTTTTAAAGGTGGGCACGACATTCGCCTTTTTCCAGTCATCTGGGACCTCCCCCGATCGCCATGAGTTTTCAAAAATAATGGCTAATGGCTCTGCAATCTCACCCGCCAACTCCTTTAGCACCCTCGGATGCAGCGCACCCGGCCCCATGGACTTGTGCACGTCCAGTTTTTCTAAATAGTCCCGAACCACTTCTTTCTCCACAGAGGGCTGGTCACCTTCTCCCCATGCTGTACTGCCCAGTGCAGCAATCTGGGAGCTGACCTTGTGCGTGAAGACAGAGGCAAAATAATCATTGAGTACATTAGCTTTTTCCACATCCTCAGTCACTAGGTTGCCTCCCTCATTCAGTAAGGGGCCCACACTTTCCTTCACTTTCTTCTTGTTGCTAACATACCTGAAGAAACCCTTCTTGTTACTCTTAACATCTCTTGCTAGCTGCAACTCCAAGTGTGATTTGGCCTTCCTGATTTCACTCCTGCATGCCTGAGCAATATTTTTATACTCCTCCCTGGTCATTTGTCCAATCTTCCACTTCTTGTAAGCTTCTTTTTTGCGTTTAAGATCAGCAAGGATTTCACTGTTTAGCCAAGCTGGTCTGCCATATTTACTATTCTTTCTACACATCGGGATGGTTTGTTCCTGCAACCTCAATAAGGATTCTTTAAAATACAGCCAGCTCTCCTGGACCCCTTTGCCCTTCATGTTATTCTCCCAGGGGATCCTGCCCATCTGTTCCCTGAGGGAGTCAAAGTCTGCTTTTCTGAAGTCCAGGGTCCGTATTCTGCTGCTCTCCTTTCTTCCTTGTGACAGGATCCTGAACTAGACCATCTCATGGCCACTGCCTCCCAGGTTCCCATCCACTTTTGCTTCCCCTATTAATTCTTCCCTGTTTGTGAGTAGCAGGTCAAGAAAAGCTCTGCCCCTAGTTGGTTCCTCCAGCACTTGCACCAGGAAATTGTCCCCTACACTTTCCAAAAATTTCCTGGATTGTCTGTGCACCGCTGTATTGCTCTCCCAGCAGATATCAGGGTGATTAAAGTCTCCCATGAGAACCAGGGCCTGCGATTTAGCAACTTCTGCTAGTTGCCAGAAGAAAGCCTCGTCCACCTCATCCCCCTGGTCTGGTGGTCTATAGCAGACTCCAACCACGACATCCCCCTTGTTGCTCACACTTCTCAACTTTATCCAGAGACTCTCAGGTTTTTCTGCAGTTTCATACCGGAGCTCTGAGCAGTCATACTCCTCTCTTACATACAACGCAACTCCCCCACCTTTTCTACCCTGCCTGTCCTTCCTGAACAGTTTATATTCATCCATGACAGTACTCCAGTCATGTGAGTTATCCCACCAAGTCTCTGTTATTCCAATCACATCATAGTTCCCTGACTGTGCCAGGACTTCCAGTTCTCCCAGCTTGTTTCCCAGGCTTCTTGCATTTGTGTATAGGCACTTAAGATAACTCATCGATCGTCCCTCTTTCTCAGCATGAGACAGGAGTCCTCCCCCCTTGCGCTCTCCTGCTTGTGCTTCCTCCCAGGATCCCATTTCCCCACTTACCTCAGGGCTTTGGTCTCCTTCCCCCGGTGAACCTAGTTTAAAGCCCTCCTCACTAGGTTAGCCAGCCTGCTGGCGAAGATGCTCTTCCCTCTCTTCGTTAGGTGGAGCCCGTCTCTGCCTAGCACTCCTCCTTCTTGGAACACCATCCCATGGTTGAAGAATCCAAAGCCTTCTCTCCGACACCACCTGCATAGCCATTCGTTGACTTCCACGATTCGACGGTCTCTACCCCGGCCTTTTCCTTGCACAGGGAGGATGGACGAGAACACCACTTGCGCCTCAAACTCCTTTATCCTTCTTCCCAGAGCCACGTAGTCTGCAGTGATCTGCTCAAGGTCATTCTTGGCAGTATCATTGGTGCCCACGTGGAGAAGCAGGAAGGGGTAGCGATCCGAGGGCTTGATGAGTCTCGGCAGTCTCTCCGTCACATCGTGTATCCTAGCTCCGGGCAAGCAGCAGACCTCTTGGTTTTCCCAGTCGGGGCGGCAGATAGATGACTCAGTCCCCCTGAGGAGGGAGTCCCCGACCACCACCACCCTCCTCCTCCTCTTGGGAGTTGTGGTCGTGGAACCCCCATCCCTAGGACAGTGCATCTTTTGCCTTCCAATCGGTGGAGTCTCCTTCTGCTCCCTTCCCTCAGATGGGTCATCTAGTCCACTCTCCGCATTAGTACCTGTAGAGAGAACATGGAAACGATTGCTCACCTGTATCTCCATTGCTGGTGCATGGACGCTCCTCTTTCTCCTTCTGGAAGTCACATGCTGCCAAACCTCTTCACAATCCTTCTGTCCCTGCTGCGCCTGCTCTGAATCTTAAGAACATTGTGGCCGTAGAAGCATCTCCTGACGTCTGTCCAGGAAATCTTCATTTTCCCTTATGCAACGCAGAGTCGATACTCGTTTCTCCAGGCCTCGAAGCTTCTCTTCCAATATGGAGACCAGCTTGCCCTTCGTACAGACAAAGTCGCTTCTGTCCTGTGGAAGAAAGACAAACATGGCACAGCCTGTGCAGGTGACAACAGCTGATCGCTCACCTTCCACATCACCGTCCTCTTAAGAACTTCCTCAACTGTTGCAGGAACTACTCAGAGAAACCTGCAGATGTAAGCCTCAGTGAGCTCTCCCCAAGCGAACTCCCAGGCAAACTCCCGCTCTTAGCCTCTGCTGTTTGCCGCTCCTTCTCCAAGTCTCTCTCTTTGAGGACTGAGAGAGTATTAGGGTTCACGTATTTGAGTGCAAGCAGGAGCCTCTTTCGAGTTTTTTCCTTTCCTTTTACTGATTTTACTAGAAAACAGACGTCCCTGTTTAGAAGGTAAGAGCCTCCAAGAGGTTTTGGAAGCTGCTCAGTCTGATCCATCTGGTGCCAGCTGAATTCTAGGCATGGAAAACACTAGTTTAATGTGTCAGAATTTTATAGTCCACCTGGGATTTTGTCCCGTAGAATCACTGGGGACATTAGGGTTTGTCCTTTTCGTTTTACCTTTTCCTCCATCCCTCCTTCCTTTCTCTTCATCTCTTACTTCTTTTGTCCTTTCTCCTGTTCCCCTCCCACCACCAGGAGTGGTGTGTGTGTGTGTGGGTTGCTGGGGGTGCTCTTCACCTCCCCTTGTGGGAAGTTGATCCAAAACGGTGGGGTTGAAATAGTGCTTTGACTCCACGGACACTAGATGCTGCCATCCTGTGGCTTCGCATTAGTGTCTGGGATGACTTGGAGCAAGATCTCAACCTCCCTGCAACCTACTTCACTCTTGGCAGAATCCCTCCTGCCCCCCATGCTAGAGCCGCCTCCCTGCCCAACCTGGGTGGGGGTATAGAAGAGGGTTCTGATAACTTGAGCCGTGGTTTGGAGGTGGAACAGCTGTCAAGGGCACTGAGGGGGAGGTAGCAGGAGCTCACCCTACATGGAGGCGGGTTGGCACTGGAGGTTACTAGAAAGGAGAAGAAGACTCCATTCTGGGGTTCAGGTGGTGAATTCATCCCTCAGTGGTGGGCAGGTGCTGAGTGGAAATGCTGCTGGTTCCAGGTGCCCTGAATTCCCCCTGATTCCTCGGGGCGTTTGAGTCTCTGACAGGTTGTTAAGGCTGTATTCCCACTTTGAACTTTAGGGTACAAATGTAGGGGCCTGCATGAAAACTTTTAAGCTTAACTACCAGCTTAGCTCTGGTTCGCTGCCACCATTCCAAGGCTAATTTCCTTCCCTGGGTAGCCTTGAGAGACCTTCACCAATTCCCTGGTGAATACAGATCCAAACCCCTTGGATCTTAAAACAAGGAGAAAGTAACCATTCCCCTCCTTCCTCCCACCAACTTTTCGTGAATACAGTT
This sequence comes from Chrysemys picta bellii, assembly GCF_011386835.1. Lineage (NCBI taxonomy): Eukaryota > Metazoa > Chordata > Testudines > Emydidae > Chrysemys > Chrysemys picta. The sequence continues at coordinate 34,996 of NW_027052745.1, read as the reverse complement.
CCAACCCCCCTGGGATTTTAAAAGAAGGAGAAATTAACCATCCCCCCTTCTTTCTCCCACCAACTCCTGGTGAATACAGATCCAACCCCCTTGGATTTAAAACAAGGAAAAAAATAATTAGGTTTTTAAAAAGAAGGTTTTTAATTAAAGAAAAAGGTAAAAATTATTTTTGTAAAATCAGTATGGAAATAACCTTACAGGGTAATTAAACTTAAAGAGCTCAGAGGACTCCCCTTTAGTTTTAGGTTCAAAGTACAGCAAACAAAGATAAACACTCTAGTAAAAGGTACATTTACAAGTTGAGAAAACAAAGGAAAACTAACACGCCTTGCCTGGCTATTTACTTACAAGTTTGAAATAGGAGAGACTTGTTTAGAAAGATGTGGAGAACCTGGATTGATGTCTGGTCCCTCTCAGTCCCGAGAGCGAACGCACAACCAAAACAAAGAACACAAACAAAAGCCTTCCCCCCCCCAAGATTTGAAAGTATCTTGTCCCCTTATTGGTCCTCTAGGTCAGATGCCAGCCAGGTTACCTGAGCTTCTTAACCCTTTACAGGGAAAAGGATTTTGGAGTCTCTGGCCAGGAGGGATTTTATAGTACTGTACACAGGACAGCTGTTACCCTTCCCTTTATAGTTATGACAGTACTATAGATGAAGCCTATGATATGCAATGCCCCTCTGCTATGTACATTGGCCAAACTGGACTGGACCTAACCAGATCAGCTACAACATCACCGGCTCATTCACCTGCACGTCCACCAATGTTATATATGCCATCATATGCCAGCAATGCCCCTCTGCTATGTACATTGGCCAAACTGGACAGTCACTACGCAAGAGGATAAATGGACACAAGTCAGATATCAGGAATGGCAATATACAAAAACCTGTAGGAGAACACTTCAACCTCCCTGGCCACACAATAGCAGATGTTAAGGTAGCCATCTTACAGCAAAAAAACTTCAGGACCAGACTCCAAAGAGAAACTGCTAAACTTCAGTTCATCTGCAAATTTGACACCATCAGATCAGGATTAAACAAAGACTGTGAATGGCTATCCAACTACAGAAACAGTTTCTCCTCCCTTGGTGTTCACACCTCAACTGCTAGCAGAGCACCTCACCCTCCCTGATTGAACTAACCTCGTTATCTCCACACTGATATATACCTGCCTCTGGAGATTTCCATTACTTGCATCTGAAGAAGTGAGGTTCTGACCCACGAAAGCTTATGCTCCCAGTACTTCTGTTAGTCTCAAAGGTGCCACAGGACCCTCTGTTGCTTTTTACAGATTCAGACTAACACGGCTACCCCACTGATACTTGACACCATGCAAGGCACTGCATTTAGCCGTATGGAATGGAAATCTATCAACCTCATGAAGAAACTTGCACAAATACAGACAGATATCATCTTCCTTTCCAAATGCAAACGGATGGACATCATACCAAATGGACTGAAGGTGAAAAATCCATTGCTATCTACATACTGCACAGACCACAGTGAGAGATTATGCCATACATTATCCAAGAAACTGAGGAACCACCTGATCAGCATCCTATACAGCAAACAGAAAAACATCAAGAAAGAGCTCTCCAACCTGGAGACTTTCATAAATAACCAACCCTCCACACAAATGGACTTTACTAAAATAAGACAGGAGATCTACGTTACACACCTCACCTCTCTACAAAGGAAAAAGGACCGTAAGCTGTCTAAAATCCTACCTGCCACATGGGGCCACAACAGGGGTACCCCGAACTCACCCAGCAATATCGTCAATTTATCCAGCTACACACTCAACCCAGCAGAAGAGTCTGTCCTATCTCGGGGACTCTCCTTTTGCCCCAGCACCCCCACGAACATGATACAGTTCTGTGGTGATCTGGAAGCCTACTTTCGCCGCCTCCGACTCAAAGAATACTTTCATGATAACACTGAACAGCGCACTGATACACAGATACCCTCCCACCAACAACACAGGAAGAAGAACTCCACATGGACTCCTCCTGAGGGTCGAAATGACAGTCTGGACCTATACATAGAATGCTTCCGCCGACGTGCACCGGCAGAAATTGTGAAAAAACAACATCGCTTGCCTCATAACCTAAGTCGTGCAGAACGCAATGCCATCCACAGCCTCAGAAACCACCCTGACATTATCATCAAAGAGGCTGATAAAGGAGGTGCTGTTGTCATCATGAACAGGTCTGACTACCAGAAGGAGGCTGCCAGACAACTCTCCAATACCAAATTCTACAGGCCGCTTTCCTCAGATCCCACTGAGGAATACACTAAGAAACTGCACCATCTACTCAGGACACTCCCTACACTAACACAGGAACAAATCAACATACCCTTAGAGCCCCGACCGGGGTTATTCTATCTACTACCTAAGATCCACAAACCTGGAAATCCTGGACGCCCCATCATCTCGGGCATTGGCACTCTCACTGAAGGACTGTCTGGATATGTGGACTCCCTACTCAGACCCTACGCCACCAGCACTCCCAGCTATCTCCGTGACACCACAGATTTCCTGAGAAAACTACAATGCATTGGTGACCTCCCAGAAAACACCATCCTAGCCACCATGGATGTAGAGGCTCTCTACACAAACATCCCGCATACAGATGGAATACAAGCTGTCAGGAACAGTATCCCTGATGATGACACAGCACAACTTATTACTGAGCTCTGCGACTTTATCCTCACGCACAATTATTTCAAATTTGGTGACAATATATACCTCCAGACCAGTGGCACCGCTATGGGCACCCGCATGGCCCCACAATATGCCAACATTTTTATGGCTGACCTGGAACAACGCTTCCTCAGCTCTCGTCCACTCATGCCCCTTCTCTACCTACGCTATATTGATGACACCTTCATCATCTGGACCCATGGGAAGGAGGCCCTGGAAGAATTCCACCATGCTTTCAACAGCTTCCACCCCACCATCAACCTCAGCCTGGACCAATCTACACGGGAGGTCCACTTCCTGGACACCACCGTACAAATAAGCGATGGCCACATTAACACCACCCTATACCGAAAGGCCACCGACCGCTACGCCTACCTTCATGCCTCCAGCTTCCACCCCGGTCACACCACACGATCCATCGTCTACAGCCAAGCACTGAGGTACAATCGCATCTGCTCCAACCCCTCAGACAGAGACCAACACCTACAAGATCTTCACCAAGCATTCTCAAAACTACGATACCCACACAAGGAAATAAAGAAACAAATCAACAGAGCCAGACGTGTACCCAGAAGACTCCTGCTACAAGACAGGCCCAGAAGAGAAACCAACAGAACTCCACTGGCCATCACCTACAGTCCTCAGCTTAAACCTCTCCAACGCATCATCAGTGATCTACAACCCATCCTGGACAATGATCCCTCACTTTCACAGACCTTGGGAGGCAGGCCAGTCCTCGCCCACAGACAACCTGCCAACCTTAAGCATATTCTCACCAGCAACCACGCATCGCACCATAACAACTCTAACTCAGGAACCAACCCATGCAACAAACCTCGATGCCAACTCTGCCCACATATCTACACCAGCAACACCATCACTGGACCTAACCAGATCAGCTACAACATCACCGGCTCATTCACCTGCACGTCCACCAATGTTATATATGCCATCATATGCCAGCAATGCCCCTCTGCTATGTACATTGGCCAAACTGGACAGTCACTACGCAAGAGGATAAATGGACACAAGTCAGATATCAGGAATGGCAATATACAAAAACCTGTAGGAGAACACTTCAACCTCCCTGGCCACACAATAGCAGATGTTAAGGTAGCCATCTTACAGCAAAAAAACTTCAGGACCAGACTCCAAAGAGAAACTGCTGAGCTTCAGTTCATCTGCAAATTTGACACCATCAGATCAGGATTAAACAAAGACTGTGAATGGCTATCCAACTACAGAAACAGTTTCTCCTCCCTTGGTGTTCACACCTCAACTGCTAGCAGAGCACCTCACCCTCCCTGATTGAACTAACCTCGTTATCTCCACACTGATATATACCTGCCTCTGGAGATTTCCATTACTTGCATCTGAAGAAGTGAGGTTCTGACCCACGAAAGCTTATGCTCCCAGTACTTCTGTTAGTCTCAAAGGTGCCACAGGACCCTCTGTTGCTTTTTACAGATTCAGACTAACACGCCTACCCCTCTGATACTTGACACCATGCAAGGCACTGCATTTAGCCGTATGGAATGGAAATCTATCAACCTCATGAAGAAACTTGCACAAATACAGACAGATATCATCTTCCTTTCCAAATGCAAACGGATGGACATCATACCAAATGGACTGAAGGTGAAAAATCCATTGCTATCTACATACTGCACAGACCACAGTGAGAGATTATGCCATACATTATCAAAGAAACTGAGGAACCACCTGATGAGCATCCTATACAGCAAACAGAAAAACATCAAGAAAGAGCTCTCCAACCTGGAGACTTTCATAAATAACCAACCCTCCACACAAATGGACTTTACTAAAATAAGACAGGAGATCTACGTTACACACCTCACCTCTCTACAAAGGAAAAAGGACCGTAAGCTGTCTAAAATCCTACCTGCCACATGGGGCCACAACAGGGGTACCCCGAACTCACCCAGCAATATCGTCAATTTATCCAGCTACACACTCAACCCAGCAGAAGAGTCTGTCCTATCTCGGGGACTCTCCTTTTGCCCCAGCACCCCCACGAACATGATACAGTTCTGTGGTGATCTGGAAGCCTACTTTCGCCGCCTCCGACTCAAAGAATACTTTCATGATAACACTGAACAGCGCACTGATACACAGATACCCTCCCACCAACAACACAGGAAGAAGAACTCCACATGGACTCCTCCTGAGGGTCGAAATGACAGTCTGGACCTATACATAGAATGCTTCCGCCGACGTGCACCGGCAGAAATTGTGGAAAAACAACATCGCTTGCCTCATAACCTAAGTCGTGCAGAACGCAATGCCATCCACAGCCTCAGAAACCACCCTGACATTATCATCAAAGAGGCTGATAAAGGAGGTGCTGTTGTCATCATGAACAGGTCTGACTACCAGAAGGAGGCTGCCAGACAACTCTCCAATACCAAATTCTACAGGCCGCTTTCCTCAGATCCCACTGAGGAATACACTAAGAAACTGCACCATCTACTCAGGACACTCCCTACACTAACACAGGAACAAATCAACATACCCTTAGAGCCCCGACCGGGGTTATTCTATCTACTACCTAAGATCCACAAACCTGGAAATCCTGGACGCCCCATCATCTCGGGCATTGGCACTCTCACTGAAGGACTGTCTGGATATGTGGACTCCCTACTCAGACCCTACGCCACCAGCACTCCCAGCTATCTCCGTGACACCACAGATTTCCTGAGAAAACTACAATGCATTGGTGACCTCCCAGAAAACACCATCCTAGCCACCATGGATGTAGAGGCTCTCTACACAAACATCCCGCATACAGATGGAATACAAGCTGTCAGGAACAGTATCCCTGATGATGACACAGCACAACTTATTGCTGAGCTCTGTGACTTTATCCTCACGCACAATTATTTCAAATTTGGTGACAATATATACCTCCAGACCAGTGGCACCGCTATGGGCACCCGCATGGCCCCACAATATGCCAACATTTTTATGGCTGACCTGGAACAACGCTTCCTCAGCTCTCGTCCACTCATGCCCCTTCTCTACCTACGCTATATTGATGACACCTTCATCATCTGGACCCATGGGAAGGAGGCCCTGGAAGAATTCCACCATGCTTTCAACAGCTTCCACCCCACCATCAGCCTCAGCCTGGACCAATCTACACGGGAGGTCCACATCCTGGACACCACCGTACAAATAAGCGATGGCCACATTAACACCACCCTATACCGAAAGCCCACCGACCGCTACGCCTACCTTCATGCCTCCAGCTTCCACCCCGGTCACACCACACGATCCATCGTCTACAGCCAAGCACTGAGGTACAATCGCATCTGCTCCAACCCCTCAGACAGAGACCAACACCTACAAGATCTTCACCAAGCATTCTCAAAACTACGATACCCACACAAGGAAATAAAGAAACAAATCAGCAGAGCCAGACGTGTACCCAGAAGACTCCTGCTACAAGACAGGCCCAGAAGAGAAACCAACAGAACTCCACTGGCCATCACCTACAGTCCTCAGCTTAAACCTCTCCAACGCATCATCAGTGATCTACAACCCATCCTGGACAATGATCCCTCACTTTCACAGACCTTGGGAGGCAGGCCAGTCCTCGCCCACAGACAACCTGCCAACCTTAAGCATATTCTCACCAGCAACCACGCATCGCACCATAACAACTCTAACTCAGGAACCAACCCATGCAACAAACCTCGATGCCAACTCTGCCCACATATCTACACCAGCAACACCATCACTGGACCTAACCAGATCAGCTACAACATCACCGGCTCATTCACCTGCACGTCCACCAATGTTATATATGCCATCATATGCCAGCAATGCCCCTCTGCTATGTACATTGGCCAAACTGGACAGTCACTACGCAAGAGGATAAATGGACACAAGTCAGATATCAGGAATGGCAATATACAAAAACCTGTAGGAGAACACTTCAACCTCCCTGGCCACACAATAGCAGATGTTAAGGTAGCCATCTTACAGCAAAAAAACTTCAGGACCAGACTCCAAAGAGAAACTGCTGAGCTTCAGTTCATCTGCAAATTTGACACCATCAGATCAGGATTAAACAAAGACTGTGAATGGCTATCCAACTACAGAAACAGTTTCTCCTCCCTTGGTGTTCACACCTCAACTGCTAGCAGAGCACCTCACCCTCCCTGATTGAACTAACCTCGTTATCTCCACACTGATATATACCTGCCTCTGGAGATTTCCATTACTTGCATCTGAAGAAGTGAGGTTCTGACCCACGAAAGCTTATGCTCCCAGTACTTCTGTTAGTCTCAAAGGTGCCACAGGACCCTCTGTTGCTTTTTACAGATTCAGACTAACACGCCTACCCCTCTGATACTTGACACCATGCAAGGCACTGCATTTAGCCGTATGGAATGGAAATCTATCAACCTCATGAAGAAACTTGCACAAATACAGACAGATATCATCTTCCTTTCCAAATGCAAACGGATGGACATCATACCAAATGGACTGAAGGTGAAAAATCCATTGCTATCTACATACTGCACAGACCACAGTGAGAGATTATGCCATACATTATCAAAGAAACTGAGGAACCACCTGATCAGCATCCTATACAGCAAACAGAAAAACATCAAGAAAGAGCTCTCCAACCTGGAGACTTTCATAAATAACCAACCCTCCACACAAATGGACTTTACTAAAATAAGACAGGAGATCTACATTACACACCTCACCTCTCTACAAAGGAAAAAGGACCGTAAGCTGTCTAAAATCCTACCTGCCACATGGGGCCACAACAGGGGTACCCCGAACTCACCCAGCAATATCGTCAATTTATCCAGCTACACACTCAACCCAGCAGAAGAGTCTGTCCTATCTCGGGGACTCTCCTTTTGCCCCAGCACCCCCACGAACATGATACAGTTCTGTGGTGATCTGGAAGCCTACTTTCGCCGCCTCCGACTCAAAGAATACTTTCATGATAACACTGAACAGCGCACTGATACACAGATACCCTCCCACCAACAACACAGGAAGAAGAACTCCACATGGACTCCTCCTGAGGGTCGAAATGACAGTCTGGACCTATACATAGAATGCTTCCGCCGACGTGCACCGGCAGAAATTGTGGAAAAACAACATCGCTTGCCTCATAACCTAAGTCGTGCAGAACGCAATGCCATCCACAGCCTCAGAAACCACCCTGACATTATCATCAAAGAGGCTGATAAAGGAGGTGCTGTTGTCATCATGAACAGGTCTGACTACCAGAAGGAGGCTGCCAGACAACTCTCCAATACCAAATTCTACAGGCCGCTTTCCTCAGATCCCACTGAGGAATACACTAAGAAACTGCACCATCTACTCAGGACACTCCCTACACTAACACAGGAACAAATCAACATACCCTTAGAGCCCCGACCGGGGTTATTCTATCTACTACCTAAGATCCACAAACCTGGAAATCCTGGACGCCCCATCATCTCGGGCATTGGCACTCTCACTGAAGGACTGTCTGGATATGTGGCCTCCCTACTCAGACCCTACGCCACCAGCACTCCCAGCTATCTCCATGACACCACAGATTTCCTGAGAAAACTACAATGCATTGGTGACCTCCCAGAAAACACCATCCTAGCCACCATGGATGTAGAGGCTCTCTACACAAACATCCCGCATACAGATGGAATACAAGCTGTCAGGAACAGTATCCCTGATGATGACACAGCACAACTTATTGCTGAGCTCTGTGACTTTATCCTCACGCACAATTATTTCAAATTTGGTGACAATATATACCTCCAGACCAGTGGCACCGCTATGGGCACCCGCATGGCCCCACAATATGCCAACATTTTTATGGCTGACCTGGAACAACGCTTCCTCAGCTCTCGTCCACTCATGCCCCTTCTCTACCTACGCTATATTGATGACACCTTCATCATCTGGACCCATGGGAAGGAGGCCCTGGAAGAATTCCACCATGCTTTCAACAGCTTCCACCCCACCATCAGCCTCAGCCTGGACCAATCTACACGGGAGGTCCACATCCTGGACACCACCGTACAAATAAGCGATGGCCACATTAACACCACCCTATACCGAAAGCCCACCGACCGCTACGCCTACCTTCATGCCTCCAGCTTCCACCCCGGTCACACCACACGATCCATCGTCTACAGCCAAGCACTGAGGTACAATCGCATCTGCTCCAACCCCTCAGACAGAGACCAACACCTACAAGATCTTCACCAAGCATTCTCAAAACTACGATACCCACACAAGGAAATAAAGAAACAAATCAGCAGAGCCAGACGTGTACCCAGAAGACTCCTGCTACAAGACAGGCCCAGAAGAGAAACCAACAGAACTCCACTGGCCATCACCTACAGTCCTCAGCTTAAACCTCTCCAACGCATCATCAGTGATCTACAACCCATCCTGGACAATGATCCCTCACTTTCACAGACCTTGGGAGGCAGGCCAGTCCTCGCCCACAGACAACCTGCCAACCTTAAGCATATTCTCACCAGCAACCACGCATCGCACCATAACAACTCTAACTCAGGAACCAACCCATGCAACAAACCTCGATGCCAACTCTGCCCACATATCTACACCAGCAACACCATCACTGGACCTAACCAGATCAGCTACAACATCACCGGCTCATTCACCTGCACGTCCACCAATGTTATATATGCCATCATATGCCAGCAATGCCCCTCTGCTATGTACATTGGCCAAACTGGACAGTCACTACGCAAGAGGATAAATGGACACAAGTCAGATATCAGGAATGGCAATATACAAAAACCTGTAGGAGAACACTTCAACCTCCCTGGCCACACAATAGCAGATGTTAAGGTAGCCATCTTACAGCAAAAAAACTTCAGGACCAGACTCCAAAGAGAAACTGCTGAGCTTCAGTTCATCTGCAAATTTGACACCATCAGATCAGGATTAAACAAAGACTGTGAATGGCTATCCAACTACAGAAACAGTTTCTCCTCCCTTGGTGTTCACACCTCAACTGCTAGCAGAGCACCTCACCCTCCCTGATTGAACTAACCTCGTTATCTCCACACTGATATATACCTGCCTCTGGAGATTTCCATTACTTGCATCTGAAGAAGTGAGGTTCTGACCCACGAAAGCTTATGCTCCCAGTACTTCTGTTAGTCTCAAAGGTGCCACAGGACCCTCTGTTGCTTTTTACAGATTCAGACTAACACGCCTACCCCTCTGATACTTGACACCATGCAAGGCACTGCATTTAGCCGTATGGAATGGAAATCTATCAACCTCATGAAGAAACTTGCACAAATACAGACAGATATCATCTTCCTTTCCAAATGCAAACGGATGGACATCATACCAAATGGACTGAAGGTGAAAAATCCATTGCTATCTACATACTGCACAGACCACAGTGAGAGATTATGCCATACATTATCAAAGAAACTGAGGAACCACCTGATCAGCATCCTATACAGCAAACAGAAAAACATCAAGAAAGAGCTCTCCAACCTGGAGACTTTCATAAATAACCAACCCTCCACACAAATGGACTTTACTAAAATAAGACAGGAGATCTACATTACACACCTCACCTCTCTACAAAGGAAAAAGGACCGTAAGCTGTCTAAAATCCTACCTGCCACATGGGGCCACAACAGGGGTACCCCGAACTCACCCAGCAATATCGTCAATTTATCCAGCTACACACTCAACCCAGCAGAAGAGTCTGTCCTATCTCGGGGACTCTCCTTTTGCCCCAGCACCCCCACGAACATGATACAGTTCTGTGGTGATCTGGAAGCCTACTTTCGCCGCCTCCGACTCAAAGAATACTTTCATGATAACACTGAACAGCGCACTGATACACAGATACCCTCCCACCAACAACACAGGAAGAAGAACTCCACATGGACTCCTCCTGAGGGTCGAAATGACAGTCTGGACCTATACATAGAATGCTTCCGCCGACGTGCACCGGCAGAAATTGTGGAAAAACAACATCGCTTGCCTCATAACCTAAGTCGTGCAGAACGCAATGCCATCCACAGCCTCAGAAACCACCCTGACATTATCATCAAAGAGGCTGATAAAGGAGGTGCTGTTGTCATCATGAACAGGTCTGACTACCAGAAGGAGGCTGCCAGACAACTCTCCAATACCAAATTCTACAGGCCGCTTTCCTCAGATCCCACTGAGGAATACACTAAGAAACTGCACCATCTACTCAGGACACTCCCTACACTAACACAGGAACAAATCAACATACCCTTAGAGCCCCGACCGGGGTTATTCTATCTACTACCTAAGATCCACAAACCTGGAAATCCTGGACGCCCCATCATCTCGGGCATTGGCACTCTCACTGAAGGACTGTCTGGATATGTGGCCTCCCTACTCAGACCCTACGCCACCAGCACTCCCAGCTATCTCCATGACACCACAGATTTCCTGAGAAAACTACAATGCATTGGTGACCTCCCAGAAAACACCATCCTAGCCACCATGGATGTAGAGGCTCTCTACACAAACATCCCGCATACAGATGGAATACAAGCTGTCAGGAACAGTATCCCTGATGATGACACAGCACAACTTATTGCTGAGCTCTGTGACTTTATCCTCACGCACAATTATTTCAAATTTGGTGACAATATATACCTCCAGACCAGTGGCACCGCTATGGGCACCCGCATGGCCCCACAATATGCCAACATTTTTATGGCTGACCTGGAACAACGCTTCCTCAGCTCTCGTCCACTCATGCCCCTTCTCTACCTACGCTATATTGATGACACCTTCATCATCTGGACCCATGGGAAGGAGGCCCTGGAAGAATTCCACCATGCTTTCAACAGCTTCCACCCCACCATCAGCCTCAGCCTGGACCAATCTACACGGGAGGTCCACTTCCTGGACACCACCGTACAAATAAGCGATGGCCACATTAACACCACCCTATACCGAAAGGCCACCGACCGCTACGCCTACCTTCATGCCTCCAGCTTCCACCCCGGTCACACCACACGATCCATCGTCTACAGCCAAGCACTGAGGTACAATTGCATCTGCTCCAACCCCTCAGAAAGAGACCAACACCTACAAGATCTTCACCAAGCATTCTCAAAACTACGATACCCACACAAGGAAATAAAGAAACAAATCAACAGAGCCAGACGTGTACCCAGAAGACTCCTGCTACAAGACAGGCCCAGAAGAGAAACCAACAGAACTCCACTGGCCATCACCTACAGTCCTCAGCTTAAACCTCTCCAACGCATCATCAGTGATCTACAACCCATCCTGGACAATGATCCCTCACTTTCACAGACCTTGGGAGGCAGGCCAGTCCTCGCCCACAGACAACCTGCCAACCTTAAGCATATTCTCACCAGCAACCACGCCTCGCACCATAACAACTCTAACTCAGGAACCAACCCATGCAACAAACCTCGATGCCAACTCTGCCCACATATCTACACCAGCAACACCATCACTGGACCTAACCAGATCAGCTACAACATCACCGGCTCATTCACCTGCACGTCCACCAATGTTATATATGCCATCATATGCCAGCAATGCCCCTCTGCTATGTACATTGGCCAAACTGGACAGTCACTACGCAAGAGGATAAATGGACACAAGTCAGATATCAGGAATGGCAATATACAAAAACCTGTAGGAGAACACTTCAACCTCCCTGGCCACACAATAGCAGATGTTAAGGTAGCCATCTTACAGCAAAAAAACTTCAGGACCAGACTCCAAAGAGAAACTGCTGAGCTTCAGTTCATCTGCAAATTTGACACCATCAGATCAGGATTAAACAAAGACTGTGAATGGCTATCCAACTACAGAAACAGTTTCTCCTCCCTTGGTGTTCACACCTCAACTGCTAGCAGAGCACCTCACCCTCCCTGATTGAACTAACCTCGTTATCTCCACACTGATATATACCTGCCTCTGGAGATTTCCATTACTTGCATCTGAAGAAGTGAGGTTCTGACCCACGAAAGCTTATGCTCCCAGTACTTCTGTTAGTCTCAAAGGTGCCACAGGACCCTCTGTTGCTTTTTACAGATTCAGACTAACACGCCTACCCCTCTGATACTTGACACCATGCAAGGCACTGCATTTAGCCGTATGGAATGGAAATCTATCAACCTCATGAAGAAACTTGCACAAATACAGACAGATATCATCTTCCTTTCCAAATGCAAACGGATGGACATCATACCAAATGGACTGAAGGTGAAAAATCCATTGCTATCTACATACTGCACAGACCACAGTGAGAGATTATGCCATACATTATCAAAGAAACTGAGGAACCACCTGATCAGCATCCTATACAGCAAACAGAAAAACATCAAGAAAGAGCTCTCCAACCTGGAGACTTTCATAAATAACCAACCCTCCACACAAATGGACTTTACTAAAATAAGACAGGAGATCTACTTTACACACCTCACCTCTCTACAAAGGAAAAAGGACCGTAAGCTGTCTAAAATCCTACCTGCCACATGGGGCCACAACAGGGGTACCCCGAACTCACCCAGCAATATCGTCAATTTATCCAGCTACACACTCAACCCAGCAGAAGAGTCTGTCCTATCTCGGGGACTCTCCTTTTGCCCCAGCACCCCCACGAACATGATACAGTTCTGTGGTGATCTGGAAGCCTACTTTCGCCGCCTCCGACTCAAAGAATACTTTCATGATAACACTGAACAGCGCACTGATACACAGATACCCTCCCACCAACAACACAGGAAGAAGAACTCCACATGGACTCCTCCTGAGGGTCGAAATGACAGTCTGGACCTATACATAGAATGCTTCCGCCGACGTGCACAGGCAGAAATTGTGGAAAAACAACATCGCTTGCCTCATAACCTAAGTCGTGCAGAACGCAATGCCATCCACAGCCTCAGAAACCACCCTGACATTATCATCAAAGAGGCTGATAAAGGAGGTGCTGTTGTCATCATGAACAGGTCTGACTACCAGAAGGAGGTTGCCAGACAACTCTCCAATACCAAATTCTACAGGCCGCTTTCCTCAGATCCCACTGAGGAATACACTAAGAAACTGCACCATCTACTCAGGACACTCCCTACACTAACACAGGAACAAATCAACATACCCTTAGAGCCCCGACCGGGGTTATTCTATCTACTACCTAAGATCCACAAACCTGGAAATCCTGGACGCCCCATCATCTCGGGCATTGGCACTCTCACTGAAGGACTGTCTGGATATGTGGACTCCCTACTCAGACCCTACGCCACCAGCACTCCCAGCTATCTCCGTGACACCACAGATTTCCTGAGAAAACTACAATGCATTGGTGACCTCCCAGAAAACACCATCCTAGCCACCATGGATGTAGAGGCTCTCTACACAAACATCCCGCATACAGATGGAATACAAGCTGTCAGGAACAGTATCCCTGATGATGACACAGCACAACTTATTGCTGAGCTCTGTGACTTTATCCTCACGCACAATTATTTCAAATTTGGTGACAATATATACCTCCAAACCAGTGGCACTGCTATGGGCACCCGCATGGCCCCACAATATGCCAACATTTTTATGGCTGACCTGGAACAACGCTTCCTCAGCTCTCGTCCACTCATGCCCCTTCTCTACCTACGCTATATTGATGACACCTTCATCATCTGGACCCATGGGAAGGAGGCCCTGGAAGAATTCCACCATGCTTTCAACAGCTTCCACCCCACCATCAGCCTCAGCCTGGACCAATCTACACGGGAGGTCCACTTCCTGGACACCACCGTACAAATAAGCGATGGCCACATTAACACCACCCTATACCGAAAACCCACCGACCGTTACGCCTACCTTCATGCCTCCAGCTTCCACCCCGGTCACACCACACGATCCATCGTCTACAGCCAAGCACTGAGGTACAATCGCATCTGCTCCAACCCCTCAGACAGAGACCAACACCTACAAGATCTTCACCAAGCATTCTCAAAACTACGATACCCACACAAGGAAATAAAGAAACAAATCAACAGAGCCAGACGTGTACCCAGAAGACTCCTGCTACAAGACAGGCCCAGAAGAGAAACCAACAGAACTCCACTGGCCATCACCTACAGTCCTCAGCTTAAACCTCTCCAACGCATCATCAGTGATCTACAACCCATCCTGGACAATGATCCCTCACTTTCACAGACCTTGGGAGGCAGGCCAGTCCTCGCCCACAGACAACCTGCCAACCTTAAGCATATTCTCACCAGCAACCACGCATCGCACCATAACAACTTTAACTCAGGAACCAACCCATGCAACAAACCTCGATGCCAACTCTGCCCACATATCTACACCAGCAACACCATCACTGGACCTAACCAGATCAGCTACAACATCACCGGCTCATTCACCTGCACGTCCACCAATGTTATATATGCCATCGTATGCC
The DNA here is from genome assembly GCF_011386835.1 of Chrysemys picta bellii. NCBI lineage: Eukaryota > Metazoa > Chordata > Testudines > Emydidae > Chrysemys > Chrysemys picta. The sequence continues at coordinate 19,807 of NW_027052745.1, read as the reverse complement.
AGCAATGCCCCTCTGCTATGTACATTGGCCAAACTGGACAATCACTACGCAAGAGGATAAATGGACACAAGTCAGATATCAGGAATGGCAATATACAAAAACCTGTAGGAGAACACTTCAACCTCCCTGGCCATACAATAGCAGATGTTAAGGTAGCCATCTTACAGCAAAAAAACTTCAGGACCAGACTCCAAAGAGAAACTGCTGAGCTTCAGTTCATCTGCAAATTTGACACCATCAGATCAGGATTAAACAAAGACTGTGAATGGCTATCCAACTACAGAAACAGTTTCTCCTCCCTTGGTGTTCACACCTCAACTGCTAGCAGAGCACCTCACCCTCCCTGATTGAACTAACCTCGTTATCTCCACACTGATATATACCTGCCTCTGGAGATTTCCATTACTTGCATCTGAAGAAGTGAGGTTCTGACCCACGAAAGCTTATGCTCCCAGTACTTCTGTTAGTCTCAAAGGTGCCACAGGACCCTCTGTTGCTTTTTACAGATTCAGACTAACACGCCTACCCCTCTGATACTTGACACCATGCAAGGCACTGCATTTAGCCGTATGGAATGGAAATCTATCAACCTCATGAAGAAACTTGCACAAATACAGACAGATATCATCTTCCTTTCCAAATGCAAACGGATGGACATCATACCAAATGGACTGAAGGTGAAAAATCCATTGCTATCTACATACTGCACAGACCACAGTGAGAGATTATGCCATACATTATAAAAGAAACTGAGGAACCACCTGATCAGCATCCTATACAGCAAACAGAAAAACATCAAGAAAGAGCTCTCCAACCTGGAGACTTTCATAAATAACCAACCCTCCACACAAATGGACTTTACTAAAATAAGACAGGAGATCTACTTTACACACCTCACCTCTCTACAAAGGAAAAAGGACCGTAAGCTGTCTAAAATCCTACCTGCCACATGGGGCCACAACAGGGGTACCCCGAACTCACCCAGCAATATCGTCAATTTATCCAGCTACACACTCAACCCAGCAGAAGAGTCTGTCCTATCTCGGGGACTCTCCTTTTGCCCCAGCACCCCCACGAACATGATACAGTTCTGTGGTGATCTGGAAGCCTACTTTCGCCGCCTCCGACTCAAAGAATACTTTCATGATAACACTGAACAGCGCACTGATACACAGATACCCTCCCACCAACAACACAGGAAGAAGAACTCCACATGGACTCCTCCTGAGGGTCGAAATGACAGTCTGGACCTATACATAGAATGCTTCCGCCGACGTGCACCGGCAGAAATTGTGGAAAAACAACATCGCTTGCCTCATAACCTAAGTCGTGCAGAACGCAATGCCATCCACAGCCTCAGAAACCACCCTGACATTATCATCAAAGAGGCTGATAAAGGAGGTGCTGTTGTCATCATGAACAGGTCTGACTACCAGAAGGAGGTTGCCAGACAACTCTCCAATACCAAATTCTACAGGCCGCTTTCCTCAGATCCCACTGAGGAATACACTAAGAAACTGCACCATCTACTCAGGACACTCGCTACACTAACACAGGAACAAATCAACATACCCTTAGAGCCCCGACCGGGGTTATTCTATCTACTACCTAAGATCCACAAACCTGGAAATCCTGGACGCCCCATCATCTCGGGCATTGGCACTCTCACTGAAGGACTGTCTGGATATGTGGACTCCCTACTCAGACCCTACGCCACCAGCACTCCCAGCTATCTCCGTGACACCACAGATTTCCTGAGAAAACTACAATGCATTGGTGACCTCCCAGAAAACACCATCCTAGCCACCATGGATGTAGAGGCTCTCTACACAAACATCCCGCATACAGATGGAATACAAGCTGTCAGGAACAGTATCCCTGATGATGACACAGCACAACTTATTACTGAGCTCTGTGACTTTATCCTCACGCACAATTATTTCAAATTTGGTGACAATATATACCTCCAAACCAGTGGCACTGCTATGGGCACCCGCATGGCCCCACAATATGCCAACATTTTTATGGCTGACCTGGAACAACGCTTCCTCAGCTCTCGTCCACTCATGCCCCTTCTCTACCTACGCTATATTGATGACACCTTCATCATCTGGACCCATGGGAAGGAGGCCCTGGAAGAATTCCACCATGCTTTCAACAGCTTCCACCCCACCATCAACCTCAGCCTGGACCAATCTACACGGGAGGTCCACTTCCTGGACACCACCGTACAAATAAGCGATGGCCACATTAACACCACCCTATACCGAAAGCCCACCGACCGCTACGCCTACCTTCATGCCTCCAGCTTCCACCCCGGTCACACCACACGATCCATCCTCTACAGCCAAGCACTGAGGTACAATCGCATCTGCTCCAACCCCTCAGACAGAGACCAACACCTACAAGATCTTCACCAAGCATTCTCAAAACTACGATACCCACACAAGGAAATAAAGAAACAAATCAGCAGAGCCAGACGTGTACCCAGAAGACTCCTGCTACAAGACAGGCCCAGAAGAGAAACCAACAGAACTCCACTGGCCATCACCTACAGTCCTCAGCTTAAACCTCTCCAACGCATCATCAGTGATCTACAACCCATCCTGGACAATGATCCCTCACTTTCACAGACCTTGGGAGGCAGGCCAGTCCTCGCCCACAGACAACCTGCCAACCTTAAGCATATTCTCACCAGCAACCACGCATCGCACCATAACAACTCTAACTCAGGAACCAACCCATGCAACAAACCTCGATGCCAACTCTGCCCACATATCTACACCAGCAACACCATCACTGGACCTAACCAGATCAGCTACAACATCACCGGCTCATTCACCTGCACGTCCACCAATGTTATATATGCCATCGTATGCCAGCAATGCCCCTCTGCTATGTACATTGGCCAAACTGGACAGTCACTACGCAAGAGGATAAATGGACACAAGTCAGATATCAGGAATGGCAATATACAAAAACCTGTAGGAGAACACTTCAACCTCCCTGGCCACACAATAGCAGATGTTAAGGTAGCCATCTTACAGCAAAAAAACTTCAGGACCAGACTCCAAAGAGAAACTGCTGAGCTTCAGTTCATCTGCAAATTTGACACCATCAGATCAGGATTAAACAAAGACTGTGAATGGCTATCCAACTACAGAAACAGTTTCTCCTCCCTTGGTGTTCACACCTCAACTGCTAGCAGAGCACCTCACCCTCCCTGATTGAACTAACCTCGTTATCTCCACACTGATATATACCTGCCTCTGGAGATTTCCATTACTTGCATCTGAAGAAGTGAGGTTCTGACCCACGAAAGCTTATGCTCCCAGTACTTCTGTTAGTCTCAAAGGTGCCACAGGACCCTCTGTTGCTTTTTACAGATTCAGACTAACACGCCTACCCCTCTGATACTTGACACCATGCAAGGCACTGCATTTAGCCGTATGGAATGGAAATCTATCAACCTCATGAAGAAACTTGCACAAATACAGACAGATATCATCTTCCTTTCCAAATGCAAACGGATGGACATCATACCAAATGGACTGAAGGTGAAAAATCCATTGCTATCTACATACTGCACAGACCACAGTGAGAGATTATGCCATACATTATCAAAGAAACTGAGGAACCACCTGATCAGCATCCTATACAGCAAACAGAAAAACATCAAGAAAGAGCTCTCCAACCTGGAGACTTTCATAAATAACCAACCCTCCACACAAATGGACTTTACTAAAATAAGACAGGAGATCTACTTTACACACCTCACCTCTCTACAAAGGAAAAAGGACCGTAAGCTGTCTAAAATCCTACCTGCCACATGGGGCCACAACAGGGGTACCCCGAACTCACCCAGCAATATCGTCAATTTATCCAGCTACACACTCAACCCAGCAGAAGAGTCTGTCCTATCTCGGGGACTCTCCTTTTGCCCCAGCACCCCCACGAACATGATACAGTTCTGTGGTGATCTGGAAGCCTACTTTCGCCGCCTCCGACTCAAAGAATACTTTCATGATAACACTGAACAGCGCACTGATACACAGATACCCTCCCACCAACAACACAGGAAGAAGAACTCCACATGGACTCCTCCTGAGGGTCGAAATGACAGTCTGGACCTATACATAGAATGCTTCCGCCGACGTGCACAGGCAGAAATTGTGGAAAAACAACATCGCTTGCCTCATAACCTAAGTCGTGCAGAACGCAATGCCATCCACAGCCTCAGAAACCACCCTGACATTATCATCAAAGAGGCTGATAAAGGAGGTGCTGTTGTCATCATGAACAGGTCTGACTACCAGAAGGAGGTTGCCAGACAACTCTCCAATACCAAATTCTACAGGCCGCTTTCCTCAGATCCCACTGAGGAATACACTAAGAAACTGCACCATCTACTCAGGACACTCCCTACACTAACACAGGAACAAATCAACATACCCTTAGAGCCCCGACCGGGGTTATTCTATCTACTACCTAAGATCCACAAACCTGGAAATCCTGGACGCCCCATCATCTCGGGCATTGGCACTCTCACTGAAGGACTGTCTGGATATGTGGACTCCCTACTCAGACCCTACGCCACCAGCACTCCCAGCTATCTCCGTGACACCACAGATTTCCTGAGAAAACTACAATGCATTGGTGACCTCCCAGAAAACACCATCCTAGCCACCATGGATGTAGAGGCTCTCTACACAAACATCCCGCATACAGATGGAATACAAGCTGTCAGGAACAGTATCCCTGATGATGACACAGCACAACTTATTACTGAGCTCTGTGACTTTATCCTCACGCACAATTATTTCAAATTTGGTGACAATATATACCTCCAAACCAGTGGCACTGCTATGGGCACCCGCATGGCCCCACAATATGCCAACATTTTTATGGCTGACCTGGAACAACGCTTCCTCAGCTCTCGTCCACTCATGCCCCTTCTCTACCTACGCTATATTGATGACACCTTCATCATCTGGACCCATGGGAAGGAGGCCCTGGAAGAATTCCACCATGCTTTCAACAGCTTCCACCCCACCATCAACCTCAGCCTGGACCAATCTACACGGGAGGTCCACTTCCTGGACACCACCGTACAAATAAGCGATGGCCACATTAACACCACCCTATACCGAAAGCCCACCGACCGCTACGCCTACCTTCATGCCTCCAGCTTCCACCCCGGTCACACCACACGATCCATCCTCTACAGCCAAGCACTGAGGTACAATCGCATCTGCTCCAACCCCTCAGACAGAGACCAACACCTACAAGATCTTCACCAAGCATTCTCAAAACTACGATACCCACACAAGGAAATAAAGAAACAAATCAGCAGAGCCAGACGTGTACCCAGAAGACTCCTGCTACAAGACAGGCCCAGAAGAGAAACCAACAGAACTCCACTGGCCATCACCTACAGTCCTCAGCTTAAACCTCTCCAACGCATCATCAGTGATCTACAACCCATCCTGGACAATGATCCCTCACTTTCACAGACCTTGGGAGGCAGGCCAGTCCTCGCCCACAGACAACCTGCCAACCTTAAGCATATTCTCACCAGCAACCACGCATCGCACCATAACAACTCTAACTCAGGAACCAACCCATGCAACAAACCTCGATGCCAACTCTGCCCACATATCTACACCAGCAACACCATCACTGGACCTAACCAGATCAGCTACAACATCACCGGCTCATTCACCTGCACGTCCACCAATGTTATATATGCCATCATATGCCAGCAATGCCCCTCTGCTATGTACATTGGCCAAACTGGACAGTCACTACGCAAGAGGATAAATGGACACAAGTCAGATATCAGGAATGGCAATATACAAAAACCTGTAGGAGAACACTTCAACCTCCCTGGCCACACAATAGCAGATGTTAAGGTAGCCATCTTACAGCAAAAAAACTTCAGGACCAGACTCCAAAGAGAAACTGCTGAGCTTCAGTTCATCTGCAAATTTGACACCATCAGATCAGGATTAAACAAAGACTGTGAATGGCTATCCAACTACAGAAACAGTTTCTCCTCCCTTGGTGTTCACACCTCAACTGCTAGCAGAGCACCTCACCCTCCCTGATTGAACTAACCTCGTTATCTCCACACTGATATATACCTGCCTCTGGAGATTTCCATTACTTGCATCTGAAGAAGTGAGGTTCTGACCCACGAAAGCTTATGCTCCCAGTACTTCTGTTAGTCTCAAAGGTGCCACAGGACCCTCTGTTGCTTTTTACAGATTCAGACTAACACGCCTACCCCTCTGATACTTGACACCATGCAAGGCACTGCATTTAGCCGTATGGAATGGAAATCTATCAACCTCATGAAGAAACTTGCACAAATACAGACAGATATCATCTTCCTTTCCAAATGCAAACGGATGGACATCATACCAAATGGACTGAAGGTGAAAAATCCATTGCTATCTACATACTGCACAGACCACAGTGAGAGATTATGCCATACATTATCAAAGAAACTGAGGAACCACCTGATGAGCATCCTATACAGCAAACAGAAAAACATCAAGAAAGAGCTCTCCAACCTGGAGACTTTCATAAATAACCAACCCTCCACACAAATGGACTTTACTAAAATAAGACAGGAGATCTACGTTACACACCTCACCTCTCTACAAAGGAAAAAGGACCGTAAGCTGTCTAAAATCCTACCTGCCACATGGGGCCACAACAGGGGTACCCCGAACTCACCCAGCAATATCGTCAATTTATCCAGCTACACACTCAACCCAGCAGAAGAGTCTGTCCTATCTCGGGGACTCTCCTTTTGCCCCAGCACCCCCACGAACATGATACAGTTCTTTGGTGATCTGGAAGCCTACTTTCGCCGCCTCCGACTCAAAGAATACTTTCATGATAACACTGAACAGCGCACTGATACACAGATACACTCCCACCAACAACACAGGAAGAAGAACTCCACATGGACTCCTCCTGAGGGTCGAAATGACAGTCTGGACCTATACATAGAATGCTTCCGCCGACGTGCACCGGCAGAAATTGTGGAAAAACAACATCGCTTGCCTCATAACCTAAGTCGTGCAGAACGCAATGCCATCCACAGCCTCAGAAACCACCCTGACATTATCATCAAAGAGGCTGATAAAGGAGGTGCTGTTGTCATCATGAACAGGTCTGACTACCAGAAGGAGGCTGCCAGACAACTCTCCAATACCAAATTCTACAGGCCGCTTTCCTCAGATCCCACTGAGGAATACACTAAGAAACTGCACCATCTACTCAGGACACTCCCTACACTAACACAGGAACAAATCAACATAGCCTTAGAGCCCCGACCGGGGTTATTCTATCTACTACCTAAGATCCACAAACCTGGAAATCCTGGACGCCCCATCATCTCGGGCATTGGCACTCTCACTGAAGGACTGTCTGGATATGTGGCCTCCCTACTCAGACCCTACGCCACCAGCACTCCCAGCTATCTCCGTGACACCACAGATTTCCTGAGAAAACTACAATGCATTGGTGACCTCCCAGAAAACACCATCCTAGCCACCATGGATGTAGAGGCTCTCTACACAAACATCCCGCATACAGATGGAATACAAGCTGTCAGGAACAGTATCCCTGATGATGACACAGCACAACTTATTACTGAGCTCTGTGACTTTATCCTCACGCACAATTATTTCAAATTTGGTGACAATATATACCTCCAAACCAGTGGCACTGCTATGGGAACCCGCATGGCCCCACAATATGCCAACATTTTTATGGCTGACCTGGAACAACGCTTCCTCAGCTCTCGTCCACTCATGCCCCTTCTCTACCTACGCTATATTGATGACACCTTCATCATCTGGACCCATGGGAAGGAGGCCCTGGAAGAATTCCACCATGCTTTCAACAGCTTCCACCCCACCATCAACCTCAGCCTGGACCAATCTACACGGGAGGTCCACTTCCTGGACACCACCGTACAAATAAGCGATGGCCACATTAACACCACCCTATACCGAAAGCCCACCGACCGCTACGCCTACCTTCATGCCTCCAGCTTCCACCCCGGTCACACCACACGATCCATCCTCTACAGCCAAGCACTGAGGTACAATCGCATCTGCTCCAACCCCTCAGACAGAGACCAACACCTACAAGATCTTCACCAAGCATTCTCAAAACTACGATACCCACACAAGGAAATAAAGAAACAAATCAGCAGAGCCAGACGTGTACCCAGAAGACTCCTGCTACAAGACAGGCCCAGAAGAGAAACCAACAGAACTCCACTGGCCATCACCTACAGTCCTCAGCTTAAACCTCTCCAACGCATCATCAGTGATCTACAACCCATCCTGGACAATGATCCCTCACTTTCACAGACCTTGGGAGGCAGGCCAGTCCTCGCCCACAGACAACCTGCCAACCTTAAGCATATTCTCACCAGCAACCACGCATCGCACCATAACAACTCTAACTCAGGAACCAACCCATGCAACAAACCTCGATGCCAACTCTGCCCACATATCTACACCAGCAACACCATCACTGGACCTAACCAGATCAGCTACAACATCACCGGCTCATTCACCTGCACGTCCACCAATGTTATATATGCCATCGTATGCCAGCAATGCCCCTCTGCTATGTACATTGGCCAAACTGGACAGTCACTACGCAAGAGGATAAATGGACACAAGTCAGATATCAGGAATGGCAATATACAAAAACCTGTAGGAGAACACTTCAACCTCCCTGGCCACACAATAGCAGATGTTAAGGTAGCCATCTTACAGCAAAAAAACTTCAGGACCAGACTCCAAAGAGAAACTGCTGAGCTTCAGTTCATCTGCAAATTTGACACCATCAGATCAGGATTAAACAAAGACTGTGAATGGCTATCCAACTACAGAAACAGTTTCTCCTCCCTTGGTGTTCACACCTCAACTGCTAGCAGAGCACCTCACCCTCCCTGATTGAACTAACCTCGTTATCTCCACACTGATATATACCTGCCTCTGGAGATTTCCATTACTTGCATCTGAAGAAGTGAGGTTCTGACCCACGAAAGCTTATGCTCCCAGTACTTCTGTTAGTCTCAAAGGTGCCACAGGACCCTCTGTTGCTTTTTACAGATTCAGACTAACACGCCTACCCCTCTGATACTTGACACCATGCAAGGCACTGCATTTAGCCGTATGGAATGGAAATCTATCAACCTCATGAAGAAACTTGCACAAATACAGACAGATATCATCTTCCTTTCCAAATGCAAACGGATGGACATCATACCAAATGGACTGAAGGTGAAAAATCCATTGCTATCTACATACTGCACAGACCACAGTGAGAGATTATGCCATACATTATCAAAGAAACTGAGGAACCACCTGATCAGCATCCTATACAGCAAACAGAAAAACATCAAGAAAGAGCTCTCCAACCTGGAGACTTTCATAAATAACCAACCCTCCACACAAATGGACTTTACTAAAATAAGACAGGAGATCTACGTTACACACCTCACCTCTCTACAAAGGAAAAAGGACCGTAAGCTGTCTAAAATCCTACCTGCCACATGGGGCCACAACAGGGGTACCCCGAACTCACCCAGCAATATCGTCAATTTATCCAGCTACACACTCAACCCAGCAGAAGAGTCTGTCCTATCTCGGGGACTCTCCTTTTGCCCCAGCACCCCCACGAACATGATACAGTTCTTTGGTGATCTGGAAGCCTACTTTCGCCGCCTCCGACTCAAAGAATACTTTCATGATAACACTGAACAGCGCACTGATACACAGATACCCTCCCACCAACAACACAGGAAGAAGAACTCCACATGGACTCCTCCTGAGGGTCGAAATGACAGTCTGGACCTATACATAGAATGCTTCCGCCGACGTGCACCGGCAGAAATTGTGGAAAAACAACATCGCTTGCCTCATAACCTAAGTCGTGCAGAACGCAATGCCATCCACAGCCTCAGAAACCACCCTGACATTATCATCAAAGAGGCTGATAAAGGAGGTGCTGTTGTCATCATGAACAGGTCTGACTACCAGAAGGAGGCTGCCAGACAACTCTCCAATACCAAATTCTACAGGCCGCTTTCCTCAGATCCCACTGAGGAATACACTAAGAAACTGCACCATCTACTCAGGACACTCCCTACACTAACACAGGAACAAATCAACATAGCCTTAGAGCCCCGACCGGGGTTATTCTATCTACTACCTAAGATCCACAAACCTGGAAATCCTGGACGCCCCATCATCTCGGGCATTGGCACTCTCACTGAAGGACTGTCTGGATATGTGGCCTCCCTACTCAGACCCTACGCCACCAGCACTCCCAGCTATCTCCGTGACACCACAGATTTCCTGAGAAAACTACAATGCATTGGTGACCTCCCAGAAAACACCATCCTAGCCACCATGGATGTAGAGGCTCTCTACACAAACATCCCGCATACAGATGGAATACAAGCTGTCAGGAACAGTATCCCTGATGATGACACAGCACAACTTATTACTGAGCTCTGTGACTTTATCCTCACGCACAATTATTTCAAATTTGGTGACAATATATACCTCCAAACCAGTGGCACTGCTATGGGCACCCGCATGGCCCCACAATATGCCAACATTTTTATGGCTGACCTGGAACAACGCTTCCTCAGCTCTCGTCCACTCATGCCCCTTCTCTACCTACGCTATATTGATGACACCTTCATCATCTGGACCCATGGGAAGGAGGCCCTGGAAGAATTCCACCATGCTTTCAACAGCTTCCACCCCACCATCAACCTCAGCCTGGACCAATCTACACGGGAGGTCCACTTCCTGGACACCACCGTACAAATAAGCGATGGCCACATTAACACCACCCTATACCGAAAGCCCACCGACCGCTACGCCTACCTTCATGCCTCCAGCTTCCACCCCGGTCACACCACACGATCCATCCTCTACAGCCAAGCACTGAGGTACAATCGCATCTGCTCCAACCCCTCAGACAGAGACCAACACCTACAAGATCTTCACCAAGCATTCTCAAAACTACGATACCCACACAAGGAAATAAAGAAACAAATCAGCAGAGCCAGACGTGTACCCAGAAGACTCCTGCTACAAGACAGGCCCAGAAGAGAAACCAACAGAACTCCACTGGCCATCACCTACAGTCCTCAGCTTAAACCTCTCCAACGCATCATCAGTGATCTACAACCCATCCTGGACAATGATCCCTCACTTTCACAGACCTTGGGAGGCAGGCCAGTCCTCGCCCACAGACAACCTGCCAACCTTAAGCATATTCTCACCAGCAACCACGCATCGCACCATAACAACTCTAACTCAGGAACCAACCCATGCAACAAACCTCGATGCCAACTCTGCCCACATATCTACACCAGCAACACCATCACTGGACCTAACCAGATCAGCTACAACATCACCGGCTCATTCACCTGCACGTCCACCAATGTTATATATGCCATCATATGCCAGCAATGCCCCTCTGCTATGTACATTGGCCAAACTGGACAGTCACTACGCAAGAGGATAAATGGACACAAGTCAGATATCAGGAATGGCAATATACAAAAACCTGTAGGAGAACACTTCAACCTCCCTGGCCACACAATAGCAGATGTTAAGGTAGCCATCTTACAGCAAAAAAACTTCAGGACCAGACTCCAAAGAGAAACTGCTGAGCTTCAGTTCATCTGCAAATTTGACACCATCAGATCAGGATTAAACAAAGACTGTGAATGGCTATCCAACTACAGAAACAGTTTCTCCTCCCTTGGTGTTCACACCTCAACTGCTAGCAGAGCACCTCACCCTCCCTGATTGAACTAACCTCGTTATCTCCACACTGATATATACCTGCCTCTGGAGATTTCCATTACTTGCATCTGAAGAAGTGAGGTTCTGACCCACGAAAGCTTATGCTCCCAGTACTTCTGTTAGTCTCAAAGGTGCCACAGGACCCTCTGTTGCTTTTTACAGATTCAGACTAACACGCCTACCCCTCTGATACTTGACACCATGCAAGGCACTGCATTTAGCCGTATGGAATGGAAATCTATCAACCTCATGAAGAAACTTGCACAAATACAGACAGATATCATCTTCCTTTCCAAATGCAAACGGATGGACATCATACCAAATGGACTGAAGGTGAAAAATCCATTGCTATCTACATACTGCACAGACCACAGTGAGAGATTATGCCATACATTATCAAAGAAACTGAGGAACCACCTGATCAGCATCCTATACAGCAAACAGAAAAACATCAAGAAAGAGCTCTCCAACCTGGAGACTTTCATAAATAACCAACCCTCCACACAAATGGACTTTACTAAAATAAGACAGGAGATCTACGTTACACACCTCACCTCTCTACAAAGGAAAAAGGACCGTAAGCTGTCTAAAATCCTACCTGCCACATGGGGCCACAACAGGGGTACCCCGAACTCACCCAGCAATATCGTCAATTTATCCAGCTACACACTCAACCCAGCAGAAGAGTCTGTCCTATCTCGGGGACTCTCCTTTTGCCCCAGCACCCCCACGAACATGATACAGTTCTTTGGTGATCTGGAAGCCTACTTTCGCCGCCTCCGACTCAAAGAATACTTTCATGATAACACTGAACAGCGCACTGATACACAGATACCCTCCCACCAACAACACAGGAAGAAGAACTCCACATGGACTCCTCCTGAGGGTCGAAATGACAGTCTGGACCTATACATAGAATGCTTCCGCCGACGTGCACCGGCAGAAATTGTGGAAAAACAACATCGCTTGCCTCATAACCTAAGTCGTGCAGAACGCAATGCCATCCACAGCCTCAGAAACCACCCTGACATTATCATCAAAGAGGCTGATAAAGGAGGTGCTGTTGTCATCATGAACAGGTCTGACTACCAGAAGGAGGCTGCCAGACAACTCTCCAATACCAAATTCTACAGGCCGCTTTCCTCAGATCCCACTGAGGAATACACTAAGAAACTGCACCATCTACTCAGGACACTCCCTACACTAACACAGGAACAAATCAACATAGCCTTAGAGCCCCGACCGGGGTTATTCTATCTACTACCTAAGATCCACAAACCTGGAAATCCTGGACGCCCCATCATCTCGGGCATTGGCACTCTCACTGAAGGACTGTCTGGATATGTGGCCTCCCTACTCAGACCCTACGCCACCAGCACTCCCAGCTATCTCCGTGACACCACAGATTTCCTGAGAAAACTACAATGCATTGGTGACCTCCCAGAAAACACCATCCTAGCCACCATGGATGTAGAGGCTCTCTACACAAACATCCCGCATACAGATGGAATACAAGCTGTCAGGAACAGTATCCCTGATGATGACACAGCACAACTTATTACTGAGCTCTGTGACTTTATCCTCACGCACAATTATTTCAAATTTGGTGACAATATATACCTCCAAACCAGTGGCACTGCTATGGGCACCCGCATGGCCCCACAATATGCCAACATTTTTATGGCTGACCTGGAACAACGCTTCCTCAGCTCTCGTCCACTCATGCCCCTTCTCTACCTACGCTATATTGATGACACCTTCATCATCTGGACCCATGGGAAGGAGGCCCTGGAAGAATTCCACCATGCTTTCAACAGCTTCCACCCCACCATCAACCTCAGCCTGGACCAATCTACACGGGAGGTCCACTTCCTGGACACCACCGTACAAATAAGCGATGGCCACATTAACACCACCCTATACCGAAAGCCCACCGACCGCTACGCCTACCTTCATGCCTCCAGCTTCCACCCCGGTCACACCACACGATCCATCCTCTACAGCCAAGCACTGAGGTACAATCGCATCTGCTCCAACCCCTCAGACAGAGACCAACACCTACAAGATCTTCACCAAGCATTCTCAAAACTACGATACCCACACAAGGAAATAAAGAAACAAATCAGCAGAGCCAGACGTGTACCCAGAAGACTCCTGCTACAAGACAGGCCCAGAAGAGAAACCAACAGAACTCCACTGGCCATCACCTACAGTCCTCAGCTTAAACCTCTCCAACGCATCATCAGTGATCTACAACCCATCCTGGACAATGATCCCTCACTTTCACAGACCTTGGGAGGCAGGCCAGTCCTCGCCCACAGACAACCTGCCAACCTTAAGCATATTCTCACCAGCAACCACGCATCGCACCATAACAACTCTAACTCAGGAACCAACCCATGCAACAAACCTCGATGCCAACTCTGCCCACATATCTACACCAGCAACACCATCACTGGACCTAACCAGATCAGCTACAACATCACCGGCTCATTCACCTGCACGTCCACCAATGTTATATATGCCATCATATGCCAGCAATGCCCCTCTGCTATGTACATTGGCCAAACTGGACAGTCACTACGCAAGAGGATAAATGGACACAAGTCAGATATCAGGAATGGCAATATACAAAAACCTGTAGGAGAACACTTCAACCTCCCTGGCCACACAATAGCAGATGTTAAGGTAGCCATCTTACAGCAAAAAAACTTCAGGACCAGACTCCAAAGAGAAACTGCTGAGCTTCAGTTCATCTGCAAATTTGACACCATCAGATCAGGATTAAACAAAGACTGTGAATGGCTATCCAACTACAGAAACAGTTTCTCCTCCCTTGGTGTTCACACCTCAACTGCTAGCAGAGCACCTCACCCTCCCTGATTGAACTAACCTCGTTATCTCCACACTGATATATACCTGCCTCTGGAGATTTCCATTACTTGCATCTGAAGAAGTGAGGTTCTGACCCACGAAAGCTTATGCTCCCAGTACTTCTGTTAGTCTCAAAGGTGCCACAGGACCCTCTGTTGCTTTTTACAGATTCAGACTAACACGCCTACCCCTCTGATACTTGACACCATGCAAGGCACTGCATTTAGCCGTATGGAATGGAAATCTATCAACCTCATGAAGAAACTTGCACAAATACAGACAGATATCATCTTCCTTTCCAAATGCAAACGGATGGACATCATACCAAATGGACTGAAGGTGAAAAATCCATTGCTATCTACATACTGCACAGACCACAGTGAGAGATTATGCCATACATTATCAAAGAAACTGAGGAACCACCTGATCAGCATCCTATACAGCAAACAGAAAAACATCAAGAAAGAGCTCTCCAACCTGGAGACTTTCATAAATAACCAACCCTCCACACAAATGGACTTTACTAAAATAAGACAGGAGATCTACGTTACACACCTCACCTCTCTACAAAGGAAAAAGGACCGTAAGCTGTCTAAAATCCTACCTGCCACATGGGGCCACAACAGGGGTACCCCGAACTCACCCAGCAATATCGTCAATTTATCCAGCTACACACTCAACCCAGCAGAAGAGTCTGTCCTATCTCGGGGACTCTCCTTTTGCCCCAGCACCCCCACGAACATGATACAGTTCTGTGGTGATCTGGAAGCCTACTTTCGCCGCCTCCGACTCAAAGAATACTTTCATGATAACACTGAACAGCGCACTGATACACAGATACCCTCCCACCAACAACACAGGAAGAAGAACTCCACATGGACTCCTCCTGAGGGTCGAAATGACAGTCTGGACCAGTCTGCTTCCGCCGACGTGCACAGGCAGAAATTGTGGAAAAACAACATCGCTTGCCTCATAACCTAAGTCGTGCAGAACGCAATGCCATCCACAGCCTCAGAAACCACCCTGACATTATCATCAAAGAGGCTGATAAAGGAGGTGCTGTTGTCATCATGAACAGGTCTGACTACCAGAAGGAGGCTGCCAGACAACTCTCCAATACCAAATTCTACAGGCCGCTTTCCTCAGATCCCACTGAGGAATACACTAAGAAACTGCACCATCTACTCAGGACACTCCCTACACTAACACAGGAACAAATCAACATAGCCTTAGAGCCCCGACCGGGGTTATTCTATCTACTACCTAAGATCCACAAACCTGGAAATCCTGGACGCCCCATCATCTCGGGCATTGGCACTCTCACTGAAGGACTGTCTGGATATGTGGCCTCCCTACTCAGACCCTACGCCACCAGCACTCCCAGCTATCTCCGTGACACCACAGATTTCCTGAGAAAACTACAATGCATTGGTGACCTCCCAGAAAACACCATCCTAGCCACCATGGATGTAGAGGCTCTCTACACAAACATCCCGCATACAGATGGAATACAAGCTGTCAGGAACAGTGTCCCTGATGATGACACAGCACAACTTATTACTGAGCTCTGTGACTTTATCCTCACGCACAATTATTTCAAATTTGGTGACAATATATACCTCCAGACCAGTGGCACCGCTATGGGCACCCGCATGGCCCCACAATATGCCAACATTTTTATGGCTGACCTGGAACAACGCTTCCTCAGCTCTCGTCCACTCATGCCCCTTCTCTACCTACGCTATATTGATGACACCTTCATCATCTGGACCCATGGGAAGCAGGCCCTGGAAGAAATCCACCATGCTTTCAACAGCTTCCACCCCACCATCAACCTCAGCCTGGACCAATCTACACGGGAGGTCCACTTCCTGGACACCACCGTACAAATAAGCGATGGCCACATTAACACCACCCTATACCGAAAGCCCACCGACCGCTACGCCTACCTTCATGCCTCCAGCTTCCACCCCGGTCACACCACACGATCCATCGTCTACAGCCAAGCACTGAGGTACAATCGCATCTGCTCCAACCCCTCAGACAGAGACCAACACCTACAAGATCTTCACCAAGCATTCTCAAAACTACGATACCCACACAAGGAAATAAAGAAACAAATCAACAGAGCCAGACGTGTACCCAGAAGACTCCTGCTACAAGACAGGCCCAGAAGAGAAACCAACAGAACTCCACTGGCCATCACCTACAGTCCTCAGCTTAAACCTCTCCAACGCATCATCAGTGATCTACAACCCATCCTGGACAATGATCCCTCACTTTCACAGACCTTGGGAGGCAGGCCAGTCCTCGCCCACAGACAACCTGCCAACCTTAAGCATATTCTCACCAGCAACCACGCCTCGCACCATAACAACTCTAACTCAGGAACCAACCCATGCAACAAACCTCGATGCCAACTCTGCCCACATATCTACACCAGCAACACCATCACTGGACCTAACCAGATCAGCTACAACATCACCGGCTCATTCACCTGCACGTCCACCAATGTTATATATGCCATCATATGCCAGCAATGCCCCTCTGCTATGTACATTGGCCAAACTGGACAGTCACTACGCAAGAGGATAAATGGACACAAGTCAGATATCAGGAATGGCAATATACAAAAACCTGTAGGAGAACACTTCAACCTCCCTGGCCACACAATAGCAGATGTTAAGGTAGCCATCTTACAGCAAAAAAACTTCAGGACCAGACTCCAAAGAGAAACTGCTGAGCTTCAGTTCATCTGCAAATTTGACACCATCAGATCAGGATTAAACAAAGACTGTTAATGGCTATCCAACTACAGAAACAGTTTCTCCTCCCTTGGTGTTCACACCTCAACTGCTAGCAGAGCACCTCACCCTCCCTGATTGAACTAACCTCGTTATCTCCACACTGATATATACCTGCCTCTGGAGATTTCCATTACTTGCATCTGAAGAAGTGAGGTTCTGACCCACGAAAGCTTATGCTCCCAGTACTTCTGTTAGTCTCAAAGGTGCCACAGGACCCTCTGTTGCTTTTTACAGATTCAGACTAACACGCCTACCCCTCTGATACTTGACACCATGCAAGGCACTGCATTTAGCCGTATGGAATGGAAATCTATCAACCTCATGAAGAAACTTGCACAAATACAGACAGATATCATCTTCCTTTCCAAATGCAAACGGATGGACATCATACCAAATGGACTGAAGGTGAAAAATCCATTGCTATCTACATACTGCACAGACCACAGTGAGAGATTATGCCATACATTATCAAAGAAACTGAGGAACCACCTGATCAGCATCCTATACAGCAAACAGAAAAACATCAAGAAAGAGCTCTCCAACCTGGAGACTTTCATAAATAACCAACCCTCCACACAAATGGACTTTACTAAAATAAGACAGGAGATCTACGTTACACACCTCACCTCTCTACAAAGGAAAAAGGACCGTAAGCTGTCTAAAATCCTACCTGCCACATGGGGCCACAACAGGGGTACCCCGAACTCACCCAGCAATATCGTCAATTTATCCAGCTACACACTCAACCCAGCAGAAGAGTCTGTCCTATCTCGGGGACTCTCCTTTTGCCCCAGCACCCCCACGAACATGATACAGTTCTGTGGTGATCTGGAAGCCTACTTTCGCCGCCTCCGACTCAAAGAATACTTTCATGATAACACTGAACAGCGCACTGATACACAGATACCCTCCCACCAACAACACAGGAAGAAGAACTCCACATGGACTCCTCCTGAGGGTCGAAATGACAGTCTGGACCTATACATAGAATGCTTCCGCCGACGTGCACCGGCAGAAATTGTGGAAAAACAACATCGCTTGCCTCATAACCTAAGTCGTGCAGAACGCAATGCCATCCACAGCCTCAGAAACCACCCTGACATTATCATCAAAGAGGCTGATAAAGGAGGTGCTGTTGTCATCATGAACAGGTCTGACTACCAGAAGGAGGCTGCCAGACAACTCTCCAATACCAAATTCTACAGGCCGCTTTCCTCAGATCCCACTGAGGAATACACTAAGAAACTGCACCATCTACTCAGGACACTCCCTACACTAACACAGGAACAAATCAACATACCCTTAGAGCCCCGACCGGGGTTATTCTATCTACTACCTAAGATCCACAAACCTGGAAATCCTGGACGCCCCATCATCTCGGGCATTGGCACTCTCACTGAAGGACTGTCTGGATATGTGGACTCCCTACTCAGACCCTACGCCACCAGCACTCCCAACTATCTCCGTGACACCACAGATTTCCTGAGAAAACTACAATGCATTGGTGACCTCCCAGAAAACACCATCCTAGCCACCATGGATGTAGAGGCTCTCTACACAAACATCCCGCATACAGATGGAATACAAGCTGTCAGGAACAGTATCCCTGATGATGACACAGCACAACTTATTGCTGAGCTCTGTGACTTTATCCTCACGCACAATTATTTCAAATTTGGTGACAATATATACCTCCAGACCAGTGGCACCGCTATGGGCACCCGCATGGCCCCACAATATGCCAACATTTTTATGGCTGACCTGGAACAACGCTTCCTCAGCTCTCGTCCACTCATGCCCCTTCTCTACCTACGCTATATTGATGACACCTTCATCATCTGGACCCATGGGAAGGAGGCCCTGGAAGAATTCCACCATGCTTTCAACAGCTTCCACCCCACCATCAGCCTCAGCCTGGACCAATCTACACGGGAGGTCCACTTCCTGGACACCACCGTACAAATAAGCGATGGCCACATTAACACCACCCTATACCGAAAGGCCACCGACCGCTACGCCTACCTTCATGCCTCCAGCTTCCACCCCGGTCACACCACACGATCCATCGTCTACAGCCAAGCACTGAGGTACAATCGCATCTGCTCCAACCCCTCAGACAGAGACCAACACCTACAAGATCTTCACCAAGCATTCTCAAAACTACGATACCCACACAAGGAAATAAAGAAACAAATCAACAGAGCCAGACGTGTACCCAGAAGACTCCTGCTACAAGACAGGCCCAGAAGAGAAACCAACAGA